>NC_092339.1:351697857-352006250 GCF_046630445.1 Rutidosis leptorrhynchoides
TCGTCTTCTCTTACGGAAAATAAAAAATCTCAACTCATTTCTCTGCTAAAAGCTCATAAACCAGCTATTGCATGGAAGATTAATGACATTAAAGGCATAAGTCCTTCGTATTGCACACATAAAATCCTTATGGAAGAAGGTCATAAAACATATGTGCAACGCCAACGAAGACTAAATCCTAATATGCAAGATGTTGTTAAGAAAGAAATTATTAAACTGCTAGATGCAGGTTTAATTTATCCAATCTCTGATGGTCCATGGGTAAGCCCAGTTCAATGCGTGCCTAAGAAGGGTGGCATGACTGTCATCACAAATGAGAAAAATGAGCTTATTCCTACTAGGACTGTAACAGGATGGCGTGTTTGTATTGATTATAGAAAATTAAATGACTCTACCAGAAATAGTTACTATTGTTTTCTTGACGGTTTCTCCGGATATTTTCAAATTCCAATCTCCAAGAGAAAACTACATTCACGTGCCCTTATGGTACTTTTGCTTACAAACGCATGCCATTTGGACTTTGCAATGCCCCTGCAACCTTTCAAAGGTGCCTGATGGTGATTTTTCACGACATGATAGAAGAATGCATGGAAGTTTTCATGGATGACTTTTCAGTCTTCGGTGATACTTTTGAAACATGTCTAGTTAATCTTGAACGAATGCTTATTAGATGCGAACAATCAAATCTAGTTCTTAATTGGGAAAAATGCCATTTCATGGTTAAAGAAGGCATCGTTCTTGGTCACAAAATTTTAAAGGAAGGAATTGAATTGGATAGAGCTAAAGTAGATGTAATTGCTAAACTTCCAAATCCCACCAATGTTAGAGGAGTTAGGAGTTTTCTAGGGCATGCCGATTTTTACCGACGTTTCATAAAAGATTTTTCTAAAATTGCCACTCCTATGAATAAACTCCTAGAAAAGGATGTTCCATTCATCTTTTCAGATGAATGCATCAAATCTTTTAATATTCTTAAAGAAAAACTCACTAATGCGCCGATCATGATAACTCTAAATTGGAATTTACCATTTGAACTTATGTGCGATGCAAGTGATTTTGCAATGGGAGTCGTTTTAGGACAAAGGATTGAAAAATGATTTCAACCTATTTATTACGCTAGTAAGACGTTACAAGGAGCACAAATAAACTACATAACTACTAAAAAAGAACTCCTTTCTATTGTCTTTACTTTTGACAAATTTCGTTCATATCTCGTTCTAGCTAAAACGGTGGTCTATACCGACCATTCTGCTCTTAGATACCTATTTTTGAAACAAGATGCCAAGCCACGATTAATCCGTTGGATCTTACTCTTACAAGAGTTTGATATTGAAATCCGAGACAAAAAGGGAGCAGAGAATCTCGCCGTTGATCATCTTTCTCGTCTTGAAAATCCCGAATTAGAAGTTCTAAATGAATCGGCCATACAAGATAACTTTTCTGGTGAATATCTATTGAAGATAGATTATAATGAAATTCCATGGTTTGCAGACTATGAAAACTACTTAGTATGTGGATTCGTTGAAAAGGGGTTGTCATACCAAAAATGAAAGAAATTCTTTAGTGATATAAAACACTATTTCTGGGAAGATCCACATTTGTTTAAAAGTTGCCCCAATGGAATAATACGCCGATGTGTATTCGGAGATGAAGTGTAGTGACCCGAACTTTTCCATGTTTATATATATTAATTGAGATTGATATTTACATGATTAAATGTTTCCAACATGTTAAGCAATCAAACTTGTTAAGACTTGATTAATTGAAATAGGTTTCATATAGACAATTGACCACCCAAGTTGACCGGTGATTCACGAACGTTAAAACTTGTAAAAAACTATATGATGACATATATATGGTTATATATATAGTTAACATGATATTATGATAAGTAAACATATCATTAATTATATTAACAATGAACTACATATGTAAAAACAAGACTACTAACTTAATGATTTTGAAACGAGACATATATGTAACGTTTATCGTTGTAACGACATTTAATGTATATATATCATATTAAGAGATATTCGTACATCATAATATCATGATAATATAATAATTTAAAATCTCTTTTGATATTATAAACATTGGGTTAACAACATTTAACAAGATCGTTAACCTAAAGGTTTCAAAACAACACTTACATGTAACGACTAACGATGACTTAACGACTCAGTTAAAATGTATATACATGTAGTGTTTTAATATGTATTTATACACTTTTGAAAGACTTCAATACACTTATCAAAATACTTCTACTTAACAAAAATGCTTACAATTACATCCTCGTTCAGTTTCATCAACAATTCTACTCGTATGCACCCGTATTCGTACTCGTACAATACACAGCTTTTAGATGTATGTACTATTGGTATATACACTCCAATGATCAGCTCTTAGCAGCCCATGTGAGTCACCTAACACATGTGGGAACCATCATTTGGCAACTAGCATGAAATATCTCATAAGATTACAAAAATATGAGTAATCATTCATGACTTATTTACATGAAAACAAAATTACATATCCTTTATATCTAATCCATACACCAACGACCAAAAACACCTACAAACACTTTCATTCTTCAATTTTCTTCATCTAATTGAACTCTCTCAAGTTCTATCTTCAAGTTCTAAGTGTTCTTCATAAATTCCAAAAGTTCTAGTTTCATAAAATCAAGAATACTTTCAAGTTTGCTAGCTCACTTCCAATCTTGTAAGGTGATCATCCAACCTCAAGAAATCTTTGTTTCTTACAGTAGGTTATCATTCTAATACAAGGTAATAATCATATTCAAACTTTGGTTGAATTTCTATAACTATAACAATCTTATTTCAAGTGATGATCTTACTTGAACTTGTTTTCGTGTCATGATTTTGCTTCAAGAACTTTGAGCCATCCAAGGATCCATTGAAGCTAGATCCATTTTTCTCTTTTCCAGTAGGTTCATCCAAGGAACTTAAGGTAGTAATGATGTTCATAACATCATTCGATTCATACATATAAAGCTATCTTATTCGAAGGTTTAAACTTGTAATCACTAGAACATAGTTTAGTTAATTCTAAACTTGTTCGCAAACAAAAGTTAATCCTTCTAACTTGACTTTTAAAATCAACTAAACACATGTTCTATATCTATATGATATGCTAACTTAATGATTTAAAACCTGGAAACACGAAAAACACCGTAAAACCGGATTTACGCCGTCGTAGTAACGCCGCGGGCTGTTTTGGGTTAGTTAATTAAAAACTATGATAAACTTTGATTTAAAAGTTGTTATTCTGAGAAAATGATTTTTATTATGAACATGAAACTATATCCAAAAATTATGGTTAAACTCAAAGTGGAAGTATGTTTTCTAAAATGGTCATCTAGACGTCGTTCTTTCGACTGAAATGACTACCTTTACAAAAACGACTTGTAACTTATTTTTCCGACTATAAACCTATACTTTTTCTGTTTAGATTCATAAAATAGAGTTCAATATGAAACCATAGCAATTTGATTCACTCAAAACGGATTTAAAATGAAGAAGTTATGGGTAAAACAAGATTGGATAATTTTTCTCATTTTAGCTACGTGAAAATTGGTAACAAATCTATTCCAACCATAACTTAATCAACTTGTATTATATATTATGTAATCTTGAGATACCATAGACACGTATACAATGTTTCGACCTATCATGTCGACACATCTATATATATTTCGGAACAACCATAGACACTCTATATGTGAATGTCGGAGTTAGCTATACAGGGTTGAGGTTGATTCCAAAATATATATAGTTTGAGTTGTGATCAATACTGAGATACGTATACACTGGGTCGTGGATTGATTCAAGATAATATTTATCGATTTATTTCTGTACATCTAACTGTGGACAACTAGTTGTAGGTTACTAACGAGGACAGCTGACTTAATAAACTTAAAACATCAAAATATATTAAAAGTGTTGTAAATATATTTTGAACATACTTTGATATATATGTATATATTGTTATAGGTTCGTGAATCAACCAGTGGCCAAGTCTTACTTCCCGACGAAGTAAAAATCTGTGAAAGTGAGTTATAGTCCCACTTTTAAAATCTAATATTTTTGGGATGAGAATACATGCAGGTTTTGTAAATGATTTACAAAATAGACACAAGTACGTGAAACTACATTCTATGGTTGAATTATCGAAATCGAATATGCCCCTTTTTATTAAGTCTGGTAATCTAAGAATTAGGGAACAGACACCCTAATTGACGCGAATCCTAAAGATAGATCTATTGGGCCTAACAAACCCCATCCAAAGTACCGGATGCTTTAGTACTTCGAAATTTATATCATATCCGAAGGGTGTCCCGGAATGATGGGGATATTCTTATATATGCATCTTGTTATTGTCGGTTACCAGGTGTTCACCATATGAATGATTTTTATCTCTATGTATGGGATGTATATTGAAATATGAAATCTTGTGGTCTATTATTATGATTTGATATATATAGGTTAAACCTATAACTCACCAACATTTTTGTTGACGTTTTAAGCATGTTTATTCTCAGGTGATTATTAAGAGCTTCCGCTGTCGCATACTTAAATAAGGACGAGATTTGGAGTCCATGCTTGTATGATATTGTGTAAAAACTGCATTCAAGAAACTTATTTTGTTGTAACATATTTGTATTGTAAACCATTATGTAATGGTCGTGTGTAAACAGGATATTTTAGATTATCATTCTTTGATAATCTACGTAAAGTTTTTTTAAAACCTTTATTGATGAAATAAAGGTTATGGTTTGTTTTAAAATGAATGCAGTCTTTGAAAAACGTCTCATATAGAGGTCAAAACCTCGCAACGAAATCAATTAATATGGAACGTTTTTAATCAATAAGAACGGGACATTTCAGTTGGTATCAGAGCGTTGGTCTTAGAGAACCAGAAAATTTGCATTAGTGTGTCTTATCGAGTTTGTTAGGATGCATTAGTGAGTCTGGACTTCGACCGTGTTTTCTTTAAAAATGATTGCTTAACATTTTTGTTGGAAACTATATATTTTTAACATATGAATATTATGTGATATATTAATCTCTTAACGTGTTTGATATTATGTGATAGATGTCTACCTCTAGAACAAGTCCCATTGACTCACCTAATAATAATGAAGAGTCAAATGTAAATTGGAATGATTTGTGGACTGATTCACAAGTTCCCGAAGAGGAACCGGAAGAAGAGTCGGAACCGGAAGAAGAATCGGAACCGGAAGAAGAATCAGAACCGGATGAAGAAATAGAACCGGTGGGGGAAATAATAAAACGGTTAAGTAAAAGAAAATCCTCAACCAACCGACCAAAGTTAATTATGGTCAATGGTGTTTCCGCCAAGGAAGCAAAATATTGGAAGGATTACCAATTCTCCGATGAATCGGATTCCGACGAGAATTTCGATGATGTTATAGAAATTACCCCAACTGAATTTAAAAAGGCAAAAGAAAATAATAAGGGAAAGGGCATAAAAATAGAGAAATCTAATTCCAACCCCGATGAACTTTATATGTATCGTCAACCCCCGAAGTCCTTAAGTTGTAACAATGACCCGGGAACCTCTAAACCACCAGGTTTTTCTAAACCAATGTGGACAACGACGGCTCGTATTAGGGGAACATCATATATCCCTAGAAACTTGGCAAAACGAACCAAAACCGAAGAAGAAGAAACGAGTGAGTCGGAATAAGATAGTTGTATTCGTGTGGTGTAATATATGGAATATAGTGTTCTTATGCTTTATGATATATGTAAAAATTGCTTGTATTAATAAGTATTATTTTTTTTTTTTTTTTTTTTTATGAATCTAACTCTTGTCTATTTTACAGTTTAAAAACACAAAATGGATAGACAACCCAATATTTTAAGAGACCTACCCGGAGACATGATTGATGAAATCTTGTCTAGAGTCGGCCAGAATTCTTCGGCACAACTATTTAAGGCGAGATCAGTTTGTAAGACATTCGAAGAACGTTCCAAGAATGTCTTGGTTTATAAGAGACTTTCGTTTGAAAGATGGGGGATATCACATTGGGAAACCCATAAGTTACGATGTGTTTACTTTGACGCATATATTGCGGGGAACCCAAATGCTATTTTACGCAACGGGTTAAGAAATTATTTTGACTCAATATATCCGAATATTGGACTTCGTGATTTAGAAAAAGCGGCTAACATGCAACATAAAGAAGCATGTTATACTTACGGATTAGTAATGTTCGCTTCTCACCAAAGTGAGAACAAGAACATCGGGCTACAACTATTAAACAAAACGTTTCCACAAGTGACGGAGTCGGTAATTGGGGTAAGAAATGAGGTTTTTAGATTATTACGGGACTGTTGGACATTACGTAACCCTCGTCCCTTTGATGACGTTACAACACGCTGTCTTATCAACGGCCATAACGGTTATGTTGCACAAGACCAAGGATGGGAAGTAGTCCTAGTAAAACCAGAATGCATGACTTGTTTCTGGACGTATGAATTACGTGTCTTTATTGCCTTTGCTGAACGACTTGTGTACTAGCTAGAATTGTCTTCACAACTATCTTGTATCAAAGTTATTGTGTGCTAAATTTCATGCTTTATGTAAAATAAGCGGTATTGTAAGTTTGTAAAATATTGTATAAAAGTTTGAACGCGAAATATTATTATAATCAGTTTTTCATATAGAATTGTAGTAGTTGAATTGTATATTAGCTACTAAGTATGAACTTAACGGGTAGGTACTACCCGAATTTAAACTTATAAAACGCTAATATGAAGAAAAAGCTTTTATAAATGAGTTCATATTATGCTACGAAATACTATTAACTACTCTTAATATTCTGTATGATTAACTTGTTCCATTTAACTATTTTGAAGGAAATGGCACCGACTACTCGACACACCGTGAATATGAATGAAGAGGAATTCCGTACTTTTCTAGCTTCAAACATAGCCGCAGTACAGGCTGCGCTACATACCAACAATAACCTTGGATCTAGTAGTACAGGAAATCGTGTAGGATGCACCTACAAAGAATTCACTGCCTGCAAACCTTTGGAATTTGATGGAACCGAAGGACCGATCGGATTGAAACGGTGGACCGAGAAGGTTGAATCGGTGTTTGCCATAAGTAAGTGTACTGAAGAGGACAAAGTATAGTACGCTACGCATACCTTCACAGGTTCTGCGTTAACATGGTGGAATACCTATCTAGAGCAAGTGGGACAAGATGATGCGTACGCACTACCGTGGTCAGCATTCAAGCACTTGATGAACGAGAAGTACCGTCCCAGAACCGAGGTCAATAAGCTCAAGACAGAACTTAGAGGGTTACGAACCCAAGGATTTGATATTACCACGTACGAAAGACGATTCACAGAATTGTGCCTATTGTGTCCGGGAGCATTCGAAGATGAGGAAGAGAAGATCGACGCGTTTGTGAAAGGATTACCGGAAAGAATCCAAGAAGATATAAGTTCACACGAGCCCGCCTCCATACAACAGGCATGTAGAATGGCTCACAAACTAGTGAACCAGATTGAAGAAAGAATTAAAGAACAGACTGCTGAAGAGGCCAATGTGAAGCAAGTCAAAAGAAAGTGGGAGGAAAACGGTGATAAGAATCACCAATACAACAACAACAGCAATTACAACAATAATCGCAACAATTATCCCAACAATCGCAACATCAATCGCAACTACAACAAACGGCCCAACAACAACAACAACAACAACAACAACAACAGCAACTACAACAATCATCCCAACAACAATAATAACCGCAACAACAACAACAATCAGAAGCAACTATGCCAAAGGTGTGAAAAGAATCACTCGGGGTTCTGCACCAAATTTTGCAACAAGTGTAAAAGAAATGGTCATAGCGCGGCGAAGTGTGAGGTCTACGGACCAGGGGTTAATAGAACGAAAGGAACAAATGGTGTCAGAACGAGTAATGGCGGAGCAAGTAGTGTCGGAGCAAGTTATGCCAATGTAGTTTGTTATAAATGTGGAAAACCAGGCCACATTATTAGAAATTGCCCGAACCAGGAGAACACGAATGGACAAGGCCGTGGAAGAGTTTTCAATATTAATGCGGTAGAGGCACAGGAAGACCCGGAGCTTGTTACGGGTACGTTTCTTATTGACAATAAATCTGCTTACGTTTTATTTGATTCGGGTGCGGATAGAAGCTATATGAGTAGAGATTTTTGTGCTAAATTAAGTTGTCCATTGACGCCTTTGGATAGTAAATTTTTACTCGAATTAGCAAATGGTAAATTAATTTCAGCAGATAATATATGTCGGAATCGAGAAATTAAACTGGTTAGCGAAACATTTAAGATTGATTTGATACCAGTAGAGTTAGGGAGTTTTGATGTGATAATCGGTATGGACTGGTTGAAAGAAGTGAAAGCGGAGATCGTTTGTTACAAAAATGCAATTCGCATTATACGAGAAAAAGGAAAACCCTTAATGGTGTACGGAGAAAAGGGCAACACGAAGCTACATCTTATTAGTAATTTGAAGGCACAAAAACTAATAAGAAAAGGTTGCTATGCTGTTCTAGCACACGTCGAGAAAGTACAAACTGAAGAAAAGAGCATCAATGATGTTCCCATTGCAAAAGAATTTCCCGATGTATTTCCGAAAGAATTACCGGGATTACCCCCACATCGATCCGTTGAATTTCAAATAGATCTTGTACCAGGAGCTGCACCAATAGCTCGTGCTCCTTACAGACTCGCACCCAGCGAGATGAAAGAACTGCAAAGCCAATTACAAGAACTTTTAGAGCGTGGTTTCATTCGACCAAGCACATCACCGTGGGGAGCTCCTGTTTTGTTTGTCAAGAAGAAAGATGGTACATTCAGGTTGTGTATCGACTACCGAGAGTTGAACAAACTTACCATCAAGAACCGCTACCCACTACCGAGAATCGACGACTTATTTGATCAACTACAAGGCTCGTCTGTTTATTCAAAGATTGACTTACGTTCCGGGTATCATCAAATGCGGGTGAAAGAAGATGATATTCCAAAGACTGCTTTCAGAACACGTTACGGTCATTACGAGTTTATGGTCATGCCGTTTGGTTTAACTAATGCACCAGCTGTGTTCATGGACCTTATGAACCGAGTGTGTGGACCATACCTTGACAAGTTTGTCATTGTTTTCATTGATGACATACTTATTTACTCAAAGAATGACCAAGAACACGGTGAACATTTGAGAAAGGTGTTAGAAGTATTGAGGAAGGAAGAATTGTACGCTAAGTTTTCAAAGTGTGCATTTTGGTTGGAAGAAGTTCAATTCCTCGGTCACATAGTGAACAAAGAAGGTATTAAGGTGGATCCGGCAAAGATAGAAACTGTTGAAAAGTGGGAAACCCCGAAAACTCCGAAACACATACGCCAGTTTTTAGGACTAGCTGGTTACTACAGAAGGTTCATCCAAGACTTTTCCAGAATAGCAAAACCCTTGACTGCATTAACGCATAAAGGGAAGAAATTTGAATGGAATGATGAACAAGAGAAAGCGTTTCAGTTATTGAAGAAAAAGCTAACTACGGCACCTATATTGTCATTGCCTGAAGGGAATGATGATTTTGTGATTTATTGTGAAGCATCAAAGCAAGGTCTCGGTTGTGTATTAATGCAACGAACAAAGGTGATTGCTTATGCGTCTAGACAATTGAAGATTCACGAACAAAATTATACGACGCATGATTTGGAATTAGGCGCGGTTGTTTTTGCATTAAAGACTTGGAGGCACTACTTATATGGGGTCAAAAGTATTATATATACCGACCACAAAAGTCTTCAACACATATTTAATCAGAAACAACTGAATATGAGGCAGCGTAGGTGGATTGAATTATTGAATGATTACGATTTTGAGATTCGTTACCACCCGGGGAAGGCAAATGTGGTAGCCGATGCCTTGAGCAGGAAGGATAGAGAACCCATTCGAGTAAAATCTATGAATATAATGATTCATAATAACATTACTACTCAAATAAATGAGGCGCAACAAGGAGTTTTAAAAGAGGGAAATTTAAAGGATGAAATACCCAAAGGATCGGAGAAGCATCTTAATATTCGGGAAGACGGAACCCGGTATAGGGCTGAAAGGATTTGGGTACCAAAATTTGGATATATGAGAGAAATGGTACTTAGAGAAGCTCATAAAACCAGATACTCAATGCATCCTGGAACGGGGAAGATGTACAAGGATCTCAAGAAACATTTTTGGTGGCCGGGTATGAAAGCCGATGTTGCTAAATACGTAGGAGAATGTTTGACGTGTTCTAAGGTCAAAGCTGAGCATCAGAAACCATCAGGTCTACTTCAACAACCCGAAATCCCGGAATGGAAATGGGAAAACATTACCATGGATTTCATCACTAAATTGCCAAGGACTGCAAGTGGTTTTGATACTATTTGGGTAATAGTTGATCGTCTCACCAAATCAGCACACTTCCTACCAATAAGAGAAGATGACAAGATGGAGAAGTTAGCACGACTGTATTTGAAGGAAGTCGTCTCCAGACATGGAATACCAATCTCTATTATCTCTGATAGGGATGGCAGATTTATTTCAAGATTCTGGCAGACATTACAGCAAGCATTAGGAACTCGTCTAGACATGAGTACTGCCTATCATCCACAAACTGATGGGCAGAGCGAAAGGACGATACAAACGCTTGAAGACATGCTACGAGCATGTGTTATTGATTTCGGAAACAGTTGGGATCGACATCTACCGTTAGCAGAATTTTCCTACAACAACAGCTACCATTCAAGCATTGAGATGGCGCCGTTTGAAGCACTTTATGGTAGAAAGTGCAGGTCTCCGATTTGTTGGAGTGAGGTGGGGGATAGACAGATTACGGGTCCGGAGATTATACAAGAAACTACCGAGAAGATCATCCAAATTCAACAACGGTTGAAAACCGCCCAAAGTCGACAAAAGAGCTACGCTGACATTAAAAGAAAAGATATAGAATTTGAAATTGGAGAGATGGTCATGCTTAAAGTTTCACCTTGGAAAGGCGTTGTTCGATTTGGTAAACGAGGGAAATTAAATCCAAGGTATATTGGACCATTCAAGATTATTGATCGTGTCGGACCAGTAGCTTACCGACTTGAGTTACCTCAACAACTCGCGGCTGTACATAACACTTTCCACGTCTCGAATTTGAAGAAATGTTTTGCTAAAGAAGATCTCACTATTCCGTTAGATGAAATCCAAATCAACGAAAAACTCCAATTCATCGAAGAACCCGTCGAAATAATGGATCGTGAGGTTAAAAGACTTAAGCAAAACAAGATACCAATTGTTAAGGTTCGATGGAATGCTCGTAGAGGACCCGAGTTCACCTGGGAGCGTGAAGATCAGATGAAGAAGAAATACCCGCATCTATTTCCAGAAGATTCGTCAACACCTTCAACAGCTTAAAATTTCGGGACGAAATTTATTTAACGGGTAGGTACTGTAGTGACCCGAACTTTTCCATGTTTATATATATTAATTGAGATTGATATTTACATGATTAAATGTTTCCAACATGTTAAGCAATCAAACTTGTTAAGACTTGATTAATTGAAATAGGTTTCATATAGACAATTGACCACCCAAGTTGACCGGTGATTCACGAACGTTAAAACTTGTAAAAAACTATATGATGACATATATATGGTTATATATATAGTTAACATGATATTATGATAAGTAAACATATCATTAATTATATTAACAATGAACTACATATGTAAAAACAAGACTACTAACTTAATGATTTTGAAACGAGACATATATGTAACGTTTATCGTTGTAACGACATTTAATGTATATATATCATATTAAGAGATATTCGTACATCATAATATCATGATAATATAATAATTTAAAATCTCTTTTGATATTATAAACATTGGGTTAACAACATTTAACAAGATCGTTAACCTAAAGGTTTCAAAACAACACTTACATGTAACGACTAACGATGACTTAACGACTCAGTTAAAATGTATATACATGTAGTGTTTTAATATGTATTTATACACTTTTGAAAGACTTCAATACACTTATCAAAATACTTCTACTTAACAAAAATTCTTACAATTACATCCTCGTTCAGTTTCATCAACAATTCTACTCGTATGCACCCGTATTCGTACTCGTACAATACACAGCTTTTAGATGTATGTACTATTGGTATATACACTCCAATGATCAGCTCTTAGCAGCCCATGTGAGTCACCTAACACATGTGGGAACCATCATTTGGCAACTAGCATGAAATATCTCATAAGATTACAAAAATATGAGTAATCATTCATGACTTATTTACATGAAAACAAAATTACATATCCTTTATATCTAATCCATACACCAACGACCAAAAACACCTACAAACACTTTCATTCTTCAATTTTCTTCATCTAATTGAACTCTCTCAAGTTCTATCTTCAAGTTCTAAGTGTTCTTCATAAATTCCAAAAGTTCTAGTTTCATAAAATCAAGAATACTTTCAAGTTTGCTAGCTCACTTCCAATCTTGTAAGGTGATCATCCAACCTCAAGAAATCTTTGTTTCTTACAGTAGGTTATCATTCTAATACAAGGTAATAATCATATTCAAACTTTGGTTCAATTTCTATAACTATAACAATCTTATTTCAAGTGATGATCTTACTTGAACTTGTTTTCGTGTCATGATTTTGCTTCAAGAACTTTGAGCCATCCAAGGATCCATTGAAGCTAGATCCATTTTTCTCTTTTCCAGTAGGTTCATCCAAGGAACTTAAGGTAGTAATGATGTTCATAACATCATTCGATTCATACATATAAAGCTATCTTATTCGAAGGTTTAAACTTGTAATCACTAGAACATAGTTTAGTTAATTCTAAACTTGTTCGCAAACAAAAGTTAATCCTTCTAACTTGACTTTTAAAATCAACTAAACACATGTTCTATATCTATATGATATGCTAACTTAATGATTTAAAACCTGGAAACACGAAAAACACCGTAAAACCGGATTTACGCCGTCGTAGTAACGCCGCGGGCTGTTTTGGGTTAGTTAATTAAAAACTATGATAAACTTTGATTTAAAAGTTGTTATTCTGAGAAAATGATTTTTATTATGAACATGAAACTATATCCAAAAATTATGGTTAAACTCAAAGTGGAAGTATGTTTTCTAAAATGGTCATCTAGACGTCGTTCTTTCGACTGAAATGACTACCTTTACAAAAACGACTTGTAACTTATTTTTCCGACTATAAACCTATACTTTTTCTGTTTAGATTCATAAAATAGAGTTCAATATGAAACCATAGCAATTTGATTCACTCAAAACGGATTTAAAATGAAGAAGTTATGGGTAAAACAAGATTGGATAATTTTTCTCATTTTAGCTACGTGAAAATTGGTAACAAATCTATTCCAACCATAACTTAATCAACTTGTATTATATATTATGTAATCTTGAGATACCATAGACACGTATACAATGTTTCGACCTATCATGTCGACACATCTATATATATTTCGGAACAACCATAGACACTCTATATGTGAATGTCGGAGTTAGCTATACAGGGTTGAGGTTGATTCCAAAATATATATAGTTTGAGTTGTGATCAATACTGAGATACGTATACACTGGGTCGTGGATTGATTCAAGATAATATTTATCGATTTATTTCTGTACATCTAACTGTGGACAACTAGTTGTAGGTTACTAACAAGGACAGCTGACTTAATAAACTTAAAACATCAAAATATATTAAAAGTGTTGTAAATATATTTTGAACATACTTTGATATATATGTATATATTGTTATAGGTTCGTGAATCAACCAGTGGCCAAGTCTTACTTCCCGACGAAGTAAAAATCTGTGAAAGGGAGTTATAGTCCCACTTTTAAAATCTAATATTTTTGGGATGAGAATACATGCAGGTTTTGTAAATGATTTACAAAATAGACACAAGTACGTGAAACTACATTCTATGGTTGAATTATCGAAATCGAATATGCCCCTTTTTATTAAGTCTGGTAATCTAAGAATTAGGGAACAGACACCCTAATTGACGCGAATCCTAAAGATAGATCTATTGGGCCTAACAAACCCCATCCAAAGTACCGGATGCTTTAGTACTTCGAAATTTATATCATATCCGAAGGGTGTCCCGGAATGATGGGGATATTCTTATATATGCATCTTGTTATTGTCGGTTACCAGGTGTTCACCATATGAATGATTTTTATCTCTATGTATGGGATGTATATTGAAATATGAAATCTTGTGGTCTATTATTATGATTTGATATATATAGGTTAAACCTATAACTCACCAACATTTTTGTTGACGTTTTAAGCATGTTTATTCTCAGGTGATTATTAAGAGCTTCCGCTGTCGCATACTTAAATAAGGACGAGATTTGGAGTCCATGCTTGTATGATATTGTGTAAAAACTGCATTCAAGAAACTTATTTTGTTGTAACATATTTGTATTGTAAACCATTATGTAATGGTCGTGTGTAAACAGGATATTTTAGATTATCATTCTTTGATAATCTACGTAAAGTTTTTTTTAAAACCTTTATTGATGAAATAAAGGTTATGGTTTGTTTTAAAATGAATGCAGTCTTTGAAAAACGTCTCATATAGAGGTCAAAACCTCGCAACGAAATCAATTAATATGGAACGTTTTTAATCAATAAGAACGGGACATTTCATGAAGCTAGTCAAATCTTAATCCATTGTCACACAGGACCAACAGGAGGGCATTATGGGCCTCAACTCACAGCAAGAAAAGTTTACAACACTGGATTCTATTGGCCTACAATTTTCAAAGACGCGCACCTTTTTTGTAAATCCTGTGATGCTTGTCAAAGGGCCAAAAAAATAAGTCAACGTGATGAAATGCCACAAAATGTCATTCAAGTATGTGAAGTATTTGACGTTTGGGGTATTGACTTTATGGGTCTATTTCCAAAATCTCATAATAATCTCTACATTCTCGTTGCCATTGATTATGTATCTAAATGGGCGGAAGCACAAGCTCTCCCAATTAACAATGCACGGGTTGTAGTCAATTTCTTAAAACGTCTTTTTGCAAGGTTTGGAACACCGAAAGCTTTAATAAGTGATCGGGGTACTCATTTTTGTAATAATCAACTTGAGAAAGTTCTTAAAAGATATGGAGTAACTCATAAAATCTCAACCGCTTATCATCCACAAACAAGTTGACAAGTTGAAAATACCAACCGAGCTTTAAAACATATTCTAGAGAAAACCGTAGGATCAAATCCGAAGGAATGGTCCATGAAATTGGATGATGCACTCTGGGCTATTAGAATAGCCTACAAAACTCCAATTGGAACAACACCTTTTAAACTCGTTTACGGAAAAGCATGTCACCTTCTAGTAGAAATTGAGCACAACGCATTTTAGGCTTTGAAGACATGTAATCTTGATTTACATGAAGCCAGACGTCTGCGGTTAAGTCAATTAAATGAATTAGAAGAATTAAGACATGAAGCATATGAAAATTCGTTAATCTATAAAGAAAAAACGAAGAAATGGCATGATAAAAGAATCAAAAGTTCAAAAGAATTTAAAGAAGGAGACATAGTTCTTCTTTTCAATTCACGATTCAAGCTATTTCCTGGAAAATTGAAATCAAGATGGTCTGGACCATTCATAGTCAAAAGAGTTTTCCCATATGGAACAGTAGAATTAATAAATTCAAATGGGATTGAATTTAAGGTTAATGGTCACAGAGTTAAACATTACATAGATGATCCAATGGAAGTTGAAGATGAAGTTAATCACAATTTCGACACCACAGCTAACTAAGTGTGGGAAGATTCAAATCTTTTAAGGGTAATATATATTTCTGTTAGATTTAGATTTTCTGTTTTCATGTAGTTCTCGAGAATGGAATCCGAATGGTCTTTCCCTAGCAGACCCTAAAGAACTAGTCTTCTCCCCCCATTCTGAATTTTTATTTTTTTAGATTTTACGAGATGAAGAATTCCTTTGATCTGAACCATGGTCTACTACTACACGCTTTGATTACTAAACGTGATAATAACGTCTTCCCGAGTGAACTGGTATCATTCATAAGAGGAAAAATAGACGAAGTAAGGAAAGAACTCAGGAAGAATCATCATAAGACACATTTTGGTAAAGGAAAATCAAAATCCGCAACAAAAAGAAGAGCACGACACCTTGAAAGATGTCATAAATGCGGAAAATGGTCACACGAAGGTAAATGTTCAAACAATCAAACATATTCAAATACCGAGTTTGTTACTCTATGCAGAGAAGGACCGTTCATATGTTTAGAAGAAAAGTTATTGAAGAATCGAGGTTACTCTTATATAGCTATGGAAAACCAAATCACACGACTCTCCTATGAGTCGGCTAAAGCAAGTCTCTGAGAATTCTATCTCACAGGTAAGTATGTACAGTTTTTATTTGTTTTTATTTATTGTTTTTAACCTTTTGATAATAAACGTTGAATCGTTCGATATAAAGTATTAAATTGATATTCAATAAAATTAGGTATGCGTAACCGAAATTATTGATATCATACAAAAATTTATTACATCACTGCGAAATTTACCGTTTATTCTTAAGGTATAAATATCTTTAATCAATCAATTCAAAATATTTCAGAAATTCGTTAGGAGTAAAACTAGGTAAAATAGCCGAAATTACTTTACTCAAAAAGAGGGACGTATATTTTTGTTAATATTTTGTTGACTAAAGTGGGATAAAAGACCAAAAAGATTTTAATTTTTATTTTTACCTTGTTTTTAAATTAATATTATATTATTATTGTAAATTTTTAAAACCAATATATTTAAGTTTTTAAATATTTTAAAAAAACTAATATTTTTAATATAAGTTTGTAAAACTAATATATTTAAATATTAATGATATTTGTATGAAATTTTATTATGCATTTTAAATTTAAGTTTGGTGTGAATTTAAAAACAAAAATTTACTTTATTTCATTAAGTTAAAAATATGATTTCTAAAAATTCTTCGTGAGTTGAAGACTAGGTCGTTGAACAGAAATTGATTTACCTAAAGGAGGGAAGAGAAATTTTATTATCATTATTTTTAATCATATTGAATTAAAGTATGCCAAAAATATTAAAAAAAAACCCAAAAATCTTTGCTTTTAAAACAAACGCTTTTAAATGACAAATTTTAAAATTTTGTTGAGAGACGAACTAGGACAACGATCCAAAACGCCCTCACTCTTAAAAGTAACAAATTTTTAAAATTAATTTTATTATTTGTTTTAATAAGTATAAGGTTTTTATATATATATAAAAAAAATACTGGACCCCATGCGATCGCATGGGGTTTACCCTGTAAAGCCATGCGATCGCATGGCAAGGAAAACCTGGTCAGATTGTTAACTTCCAGCGAGCTGCTCTCTGTCTCCATTTCTCACACACACACATACACGAGCATACACACACAAACACCTAAAATCATCAATTTTTCATTAAAATTCACCAAATTTCTTGCAATAATCCGCTATAATCATGCCTATATTCAGATGGGGAGGCAGAAAGGTAAAGATTTCACCCCTAAAACTCTTTAAATTCGAATTTTAGTGTTCTTGAGCTAATTTTTACCTAATTTGATTTTGTTAATTTCTAGTGTAATTAGAGTTAAATTGTTAGTATATTATACTTGTATAACCTAGATTGATGCTATTTAACATGATTTGAAGCCAAAAGCTTCAAAATTTTTAGAAAAATCTAGGGTTTGTGTTCTTGAGCAATTTGGGGCTTTTTAATATAAACAGGTTATGGCCGATTTTTGTCATGAATTATTTCTAAATTACGTAGTGTAACATGTTTAGGTAGCTAAATGATCCAAACTTTGATCCTAAACATGATTTTTGAGAATTAAAGTGGACTTTTTAAGTCTAAAATTCATGAACTTTATTAATTTAATATAAATGCCATTTGAAACTTGTTTAATTGCTAGTAATGATTATTTTGTCATGTTATTTGAGTTGAATGCTTATGAACTTTGTAAACATTTTCATATATGCTTATTTGAAAAATGTGTAGAATTGATAAAAATATGAAAATAAGTATAAGTTTAATATGGATTAAACATGTTATTGTAATTGTTTTAATTTGTTATTTTGCTAACACTAATGCATATTTGAATGCACAAAATTTGCGTTTAATGTGTTTTGCAGAGAAATACCGATACTGATGGTGCATCATCATCATCTTGACAACCTGCTTTGGAACCATAGCCAGAGATGCAATATCACGAACCGGAGCAACAACAGGAACAACAACAACAACAACCTGATCAACATGTGCCATACTATGAACCAGACCCACAATTTTTTATTCCCTACGTAGTATTTCCCGCTCACCATATAATAGAACACCCAACAATTCATGAAGAACAGTTGCATCCCAATTTAAGGATTGATAGAAATTGGAGAGGTTACCCGACGTACCAAAGTAACAAATTTAAGCTTTGGACCAAAAATGTAGAAGTTCCAAGGGTAGTAGATTGGGAGCCTTTGGAAAGAGTCCACCTATCTAACCCAGTTAGGCAGTATCTAATCCAAAGGTATGGTAGCTCTTATTTTACTGATTGGGAACGTTTATTTATCACTCGTAAGCCTGTATATAAGGAGTGGTGTGTTGAGCTTATGAGTTCTATAGCTTTTAATAATGATGTAGATAGGTTAGATGATAAGAGTTTTCTTAGATTTTCACTTGGCCGTAGGATGTACAGGATGTCCATGCTGGACATGGCCAGGGCTTTACAGATTTACACTCCCGCTGAATTACTATCACCTGATTGTACAAATTTGATTTATCATAGTGAGAGGGTAGATAGGAATTTTGACGCGAACGCCGTCTGGAGGCGTATGTCAAATTATAATGTTTTTTCGCGGGGAGGAAGACACTCCTATTTAGATATTAATAAAGCCGAACTTCGTATAATACATAGATTCTTAGCAAACTCGATTACACAAAGAGGTTACAACAAAGAGAAAATGACTCTACACGATTTATTTTACCTTAAGTGCATTCGAAATACTAGAAACTTTGTTAATATCCCCTACTGTGTTGGTTTTTATCTGTCCAAAATGGTGGAAGGTATATAGGACGGGGGAATAATAGGAGGAGGTATTTTTGTTACTCTCATTGGAGAGTATTTAGGTGTAGATAGGGAACAAGGGGGTCCAATGATGGTATGTAGGGAACAGGACGAGACTTTAGGTTTACAAGTCTATCAAGGTGCAAAGGTATTGACTAGGAGACGCAATCAGGCAGTACAATATCAGGGCCGTCATCCACAGGTAGAGAGGGGTTCGGATGAAGAGATGGAGGAAGCGGATGACATCGGGGATGTCATTAGGGATAGTTTTACTGACGTTTTCCAGCGTATAGATGAGGTAGAAATGACTAATGAGGATAGGCATCGTCGGTATGAGCAGTGGCAAGCCGCGAATGAGTATGAGACTTCTAGGCGACGCCAACACGATAGCTGGCAAGTTCATCAGCACCAAATCATAAGCCAGCTATCATATCAGGTACCAAATAACTACATCCTGACTCGGCCTGCTTACTATCCACCACATCAGCCCGATATGCTTCCACCCTTTGACCTGTACGACCTAAACCAAGCCTACCAAAACACCTATCATCAACCATGGAACTCGAACGACGATATGAATTGGAATCCCTATCCAAATCAATAGTGTTCCATTAGTAATTTTTTATCTTTTATTATTTTTATCTATTTATGCTAAACATTTAACATTTTGATACTTTAATGAAATATTTAATATTCTTGTTATTTTGTACTAATATTTCATTTTTGTAATTTGAAAGTGGGATATTAAGTCCCATTTCAAATTACCATGCATGTTTATATTTGTATTGTATGTATTTTATCTCATGTACACAACAGGGTAAAACAGCGGATTTTCAAAGACTGACATTAAGTTCAGCAAAAGCTATTAATTTTGATGACAAAATGAAAAACAAGTGTGATGTAACAACAGACGGAATGAACAAATGATGTGCACCATTTATCATTCAACATAAACAACAATATGTTTGGAAACTTTGGTAAAGTTTAATATATTTTCTACGCTAATCACCCTCAATAATTTAAACTGTTACTGATTTCTTGCAAATGAGGGCATTGCAAGATCTTAAGTGTGGGAAGGGGTTAAATTCTTTCGGATTTTTAAAATTTTAATTTAAACACTTGGTTACCATTAAAAATACTAGTAACACAGTAGTTGTATTAGAATCTAGTGCTCTCTGATAATAAAGAACAGCCCTATTCTTATATACTGATTATCCAATTCTAGTAAATTTTTAAAAAAAAATTCAAATAAATGAATTCAAAATCATGTTTATACATATTTATGAACGATAAAACTAGGTCTTAACACCGAAATTATTGATACCTCGTAAAGGACATAAATTGAGAAACAACCCAAAATCTTAGAATTCATTTAAAATGGAATAGAGGAGAATAAAAAGGCAAAGAAAGAAAAATAAAAGCCAAGTGTGGGAAAAATTTACCAAGTTATTTAGAACATATATCACATATTTTTGTACAAATAATTGAAGATACTTTTGTTTTGGACTATTTTAATCAAGTTTTACCCAGTTTATTTTAATAGAATTTGAAAGGAAGTAAAGTCTTCCGAGAAAAAGACACGCGCTTCTTGATTTAGGTCAGGAAGTTGTCGTCCAGACCAGTTGTAGAGTCTACGAAAAATCTTGAAAAGTTTTCTCAAAAATCAGCTGGAAATCCACGGACGTCAACATCAAACAGGGTCGCCAAGTGGTCAGACTTATCCTAACCATGAGAGAATCTGTCTCGTACAATAGGGGGCACCGTGCAAATTATCTTATAAGACTAATGAATCAGATCCCCAGAAAGGATAATCTCCTTAAAGATCAAAAATCAGCTTTTAAGACGGATATTACTCAATCCTTGAGATTGACCTTAAAGATTGAGAATTCAAACTCATGGAATTCAATGATATCTAAACTCGAGCTTGAATGAGAAAATATTTGGATCAAATTACAAACCGATTTGTTTTCTGAAAACCCTATTTTTAATGCGTTCATTACCATTGAACGTAAAATCCTAGGAATTCACCCGGAATTCATTAGGTCACCTGAACCAAATCGGGTGTCAACCGTAAGAACGGTGGTTGCATAGCATGGTCGAAGACAAGACCTTGTGCCAGACCAAAAAACTATAGGGTGATCTTTACTGTTGCTCCTACAAAGGATAGTAATTGCATCCGGCACGATATAGACCATAATCAAAATTATGTCACGGGACATTGCCTTAACAGATGCTTGTTCAACGCTTTCCTTTACAACCGGACGGTAGTTTACCGAAAGGTAATATACGGAGCAAGTAAACTGGACGTGTTGTTTTCCCAATACAAGGTTAGCAAGTGGGTAACACAAAACCATAAGTTTTGAGCTAAAATTTTCAAATCTGAAACCCACCAAACCCTCAAAAACATTTTGCAAACACCGGTGAAGGGTTATTCCGGAAAACTTATCTAGGGTAAAAGCTAGATGGAATTTTCAAAAGATTAATTGTTTTCATAAAGATCCAATTTCCTAAAGGATCTAAATTTTTATAGTCATGTGGGACTGTAAACCACATCGTTACTATCATTGTTCATACCGCCGTATTAAAATCACTGATGTACAAAGTGTGAAGAATAAAGAAGTGATTCTAGTAAAGTTATATTCAAGTTCTATATTGCTCGAGGACAAGCAACGCTCAAGTGTGGGAATATTTTATAATGCTAAAAACGAACATATATTTCATAGCATTATCCTTCAAAGAAGATAAGCTTTTAGTTGCAATTGTTCTATTTACAAGTGATATTCGTTTAAATAATAAAAAGTGAAGACAAAAGACAGATTCGATGATTTGAAGACGCAAACGAACAAAAAGCTAAAATGTGCAAAATACAATTCAAGTGGTTCAATTTATTGATGAGAAACATCTAAAAGTTACAAGAGTACGAGCCGCGAAATGCAAAGTACAAGATATTAAATCGTACGAAAGGACGTTCGAAAATTCGGAACCGGGGCATGAACCAACTATCAACGCGCGACACAACGGACCTAAAATTACAAGTCAACTATGCACATGAATATAATATAATATATATAATTATATAAAAATTATATATATTATATATATACTTATAAGTGTCGTCAGACTAGAAAACAACTCATTGTGACCAGGAAATGACGGCCATGCGACCGTATGGCCTGGAAGAAGAAAATTCATGCGTTCGCATGAGTCACTGTAGCAGGTCAGGTTCTTTAAAAGGCAACGTTTTCTAGACGAAATGATACACAGAATTCAATCTCTCTCACTCTCAATATATATTTATATTTATATTTTAATTTAATTTTAAGTTAATAATAATAAGGTTATAGTAGCGAATGTTTTAAGTTTATAAGTCGAAATTCTGTCCGTGTAACACTACACTATTAATACTCATTGTAAGTTATGTCCAACCTTTTTAAATTAATGTCTCGTAGCTAAATTATTATTATGCTTATTTAAGCCGAAGTAATCGTGATGTTGGGCTAAATATTAAAGACGGGGTAATTGGACTTTGTACCATAATTGGGGTTTGGACAAAAGACCGACACTTGTAGAAATTAGACTATGGACTATTAATGGGCTTTATATTTGTTTAACTGAATAATAGTTCGTTAATTTAATATAGAGATTTACAATTTTACGTATCTATTAATAACCATATACACTCGATCGAACACGGTGGGCGGGATATTTATAAGTACTAATAATCGTTCATTTAACCGGACACGGGGATGGATTAATAGTCAATGGACTCATTAAAACGAGGAGAATTATGTACAAGGACACTTGGCGTAATTGTTAACAAAGTATTAAAACCTTGGGTTACACGCAGTCGATATCCTGGTGTAATTATTAAACAAAGTATTAAGACCTTGTTACAGTTTAAGTCCCCAATTAGTTGGAATATTTGACTTCAGGTATAAGAATAATTTAATGAGGACACTCGCACTTTATATTTATGACTGATGGACTGTTATGGACAAAAATTAGATGGACATATCGAATAATCTAGGACAAAGGACCATTAACCCATGGTAATAAATTAAAATCAACACGTCAAACATCATGATTACGGAAGTTTAAATGAGCATAATTCCTTTATTTTATATCTTATCGCACTTTTAATTATCGTACTTTTTAATTATCGCAATTTTATTTATCGTCATTTTATTTATCGCACTTTAAATTATCGCACTTTTATTATCGTTATTTACTGTATGCTTTAAATTAAGTCATTTGTATATTTAATATTTTACATTAGGTTTTAATTGCGACTTAAGACATAAAATCGACAAATCGGTCATTAAACGGTAAAACCCCCTTTTTATAATAATAATACTACTTATATATATATATATATATATATATATATATATATATATATATATATATATATATATATATATATATATATATATATATATATATAGTTTAAAATAAAATATATCGTTAAACTTGGCAAGCTCCCTGTGGAACGAATCGGACTTACTAAAAACTACACTACTGTACGATTAGGTACACTGCCTATAAGTGTTGTAGCAAGGTTTAGGTATATCCACTCTATAAATAAATAAATAACTTGTGTAAAATTGTAATATATTTAATAGTATTTCGTAACAAAAATATAACTATTTTGTATACACCTCGCATAACATCACTTATATTAACATAAATCAAGATAACA
This sequence comes from Rutidosis leptorrhynchoides, assembly GCF_046630445.1. Classification (NCBI taxonomy): domain Eukaryota; kingdom Viridiplantae; phylum Streptophyta; class Magnoliopsida; order Asterales; family Asteraceae; genus Rutidosis; species Rutidosis leptorrhynchoides. The sequence continues at coordinate 351,721,764 of NC_092339.1, forward strand.
ATCATAGACCAATTATTATTCCTAAGCAAGTTATGACAAGTGTTGCATATCATTTAATAAGTAGGACTTAAAGATATACTAGACATGTGATGTGCATGTCTAATATCTCAATTCTTAGCATTCAATTCAATTACATGATACATATCAATCTTATGATGCGGATTAACATGCAAATAGACTGACAAATTATATAAGCTATTAAACATCAAGTAGATCAACTCAAGTTACTAGATGAAAGTCAATTAGTACTTAGTTTTCATGCAATCAATAATTAAACACATCCAAACAGAGGATCTTCGACTAAGCCTAACAATATCAAACTCTATTATATAAGTGTAATTCCAGCTAAACAAGTTTATCACTATTATGCTGTTTAACTTAGTTGCATGCAATTTAATTTAACAAGTTTCATGGACTAGATCTAAACAAGTAGCATGAATCGGATAATAGATCATTGGATCAAGTACTAATCAACCCTAAAATCATGTTATCTAATCATTAAGCATGACAAACAAGTATATTTAAGCAAAACATATTCGAAACAGTTCAAATATCATCACAGAAACTCGACCATACAGATCTGGGAAAGAACCAAAAACTGTACGGATGAAGCACTGAAGCCGGCAGCTTCCTTGCCATCAAGCCGGCGGCTTAAAGGTGAGGCCGGCTGCTTCATCTGATTCTCAGATGAAGTTCAATCTTTGTCCACGTAACTACTATGAATGTTTAGTTCATAGCAAAAGACGAACAGAAAAGAATACAGTAAATAAGATAAATAAAATAATAAAATAAGGATAGAATCATACCTTAAAAAGAAAGTAGATGTAAAATAACTTGAATTAAAACTTGAATCTTGATTATAAAGACTAAATCTAACCTAAGGGTTTAGAGAAAAACCCTAAAAAAATGACTGATAACTCCTAAATTATACAATTTTTTGGTAACATTTTGAGAACTTATCTTAGTATTTTTGAGTCATTTTGATGCTAAAGCACACTAAAATAGGTAAAAATAGGAAAAAGATATTTCTAATGATTATGTCCAAGTTATGTATTAAACGTGATCAAAAATAGAGAAAATTGCAAATTGGCTAGATGAAGCCGACGGCATGGTGATGATGAAGCCGCCGGCTTGGAGCTAAAAGTTCCAGAATGTTCCATAAGCGATGTAAAATTAAAAGAACTTGTTGATCAAGAAAAAGGCCAGGAAGCCGTCGGCTTCCCAATGAAGCCGCCGGCCTGGTTGACATGGTTTCTCAACTTATCGATCAAGTTCAAGTAAAAATGGAAACAAAATCAAGATAAAATCAGAAAGATTTGGTGAATCAAGTGAAGCCGCCTGCCTGGACTGAAACCGCCGGCTTGGATAAGACGGTTGCAAAGATTTAGCTTCCGGATAAAGTATAACTTGCACGAGGAGTGAAATGTCCCGTTCATATTGATTATAAACGTTCCATATTAATTGATTTCGTTGTGAGGTTTTGACCTCTATATGAGACATTTTTCAAAGACCGCATTCATTTTTAAAACAACCATAACCTTTGTTTTATCAATAAAGGTTTTAAAAACATTACGTAGATTATCAAATAATGATAATCTAAAATATACTGTTTACACACGACCATTACATAATGGTTTACAATAGAAATATATTACATCGACATATGTTTCTTGAATGCAGTTTTTACACAATATCATAAAAACATGGACTCCAAATCTTGTCCTTATTTTAGTATGCAATAGCGGAAGCTCTTAGTATTTACCTGAGAATAAACATGCTTTAAACGTCAACAAAAATGTTGGTGAGTTATAGGTTTAACCTATATATATTAAATCGTAACAATAGACCACAAGATTTCATATTTCAATACACATCCCATACATAGAGATAAAAATCATTCATATGGTGAACACCTGGTAACCGACATTAACAAGATGCATATATAAGAATATCCCCATCATTCAGGGACACCCTTCGGATATGATATAAATTTTGAAGTACTAAAGCATCCGGTACTTTGGATGGGATTTGTTAGTCCCAATAGATCTATCTTTAGGATTCACGTCAATTAGGGTGTCTGATCCCTAATTCTTAGATTACCAGACTTAATAAAAAGGGGCATATTCGATTTCGATAATTCAACCATAGAATGTAGTTTCACGTACTTGTGTCTATTTTGTAAATCATTTATAAAACCTGCATGCATTCTCATCCCAAAAATATTAGATTTTAAAAGTGGGACTATAACTCACTTTCACAGATATTTCCTTCCTCGGAACTAAGACTTGGCCACGGATCGGTTCACGAACCTATACAAATATGTACATATATATCAAAGTATGATCAAAATATAATTACAACCATTTTTATTATGTTTTAAAGATTTGAGTGTATTAAGTTAGCTGTCCTCGTTAGTAACCTACAACTAGTTGTCCACAGTTAGATGTACAGAAATAAATCGATATATATTATCTTGAATCAATCCACGACCCAGTGTATACACGTCGCAGGCTAAATCACAACTCAAAGTATATATATTTTTGGAATCAACCTCAACCCTGTATAGCTAACTCCAACATTACTGCATATAGAGTGTCTATGGTTGTTCCAAATAATATATATACATGGGTCGATATGATATGTCAAAACATTTGCATACGTGTATATGGTATCCCAAGATTACATAATATATTAGAATACATGTATAATACAATATAAGTTAGCTAGGATATGAGTTATATAGATTTGTTAAACATTTCCCGTAGCTAAAAAGATCAAAAATATTCAATCTTGTTTTACCCATAACTTCTTCATTTTAAATCCGTTTTGAGTGAATCAAATTGCTATGATTTCATATTGAATTCTAATTTAAGAATCCAAACAGAAAAAGTATAGGTTTATAGTCAGAAATTTAAGTTACATGTCAATTACTAAAGAGGTAGTCATTTCCGTCGAAAGAACGACATCTTGATGACCATTTTGAAAAACATACTTTCACTTTGAGTTTAACCAAGATTTTTGGATATAGTTTCATGTTCATATGAAAAATTATTTTCTCAGAAGAACAACTTTTAAATCAAAGTTTATCATAGTTTTTAATTATCCAAACCAAAACAGCCCCGGTTTCACTACGACGGCGTATATCCGATTTTATGGTGTTCATCGTGTTTCCAGGTTTTAAATCATTAAGTTAGTATATCATATAGATATAGAACATGTTTTTAGTTGATTTTAAATGTCAAGTTAGAAGGATTAACTTTTGTTTGCGAGCAAGTTTAGAATTAACTAAACTATGTTCTAGTGATTACAAGTTTAAACCTTCGAATAAGATAGCTTTATATGTATGAATCGAATGATGTTATGAACATCATTACTACCTCAAGTTTTCTAGATAAAACTACTGGAAATGAGAAAAAGGGATCTAGCTTCAAAGGATCCTTGGATGGCTTGAAAGTTCTTGAAGCAGAATCATGACACGAAAACAGTTCAAGTAAGATTTTCACTCGAAATAAGATTGTTATAGTTGTAGAAATTGAATCAAAGTTTGAATATGAATATTACCTTGAATTAGAAAGATAACCTACTGTAAATAACAAAGGTTCCTTGATCTTAGATGATTACTTGGAATCGATTAGAAAGCTTGAAAGTAGACTTGCAAACTTGGAAGTATTCTTGATTTTTATGAAACTATACTTATGGAATTTATGAAGAACACTTAGAACTTGAAGATGGAACTTGAGAGAGATCAATTAGATGAAGAAAATTGAAGAATGAAAGTGTTTGTAGGTGTTTTTGGTCGTTGGTATATGGATTAGATATAAAGGATATGTAATTTTGTTTTCATGTAAATAAGTCATGAATGATTACTAATATTTTTGTAATTTTATGAGATATTTCATGCTAGTAGCCAAATGATGGTTCCCACATTGGAGTGTATATACCAATAGTACATACATCTAAAAGTTGTGTATTGTACGAGTACGAATACGGGTGCATACGAGTAGAATTGTTGATGAAACTGAACGAGGATGTAATTGTAAGCATTTTTGTTAAGTAGAAGTACTTTGATATGTGTCTTGAAGTCTTTCAAAAGTGTAAGAATACATATCAAAACACAACATGTATATACATTCTAATGGAGTCGTTAAGTCTTCGTTAGTCGTTACATGTAAGTGTTGTTTTGAAACATTTAAGTTAACGATCTCAATTAATGTTGTTAACCTAATGTTTATTATATCAAATGAGATGTTAAATTATTATATTATCAGGATATTATGATGTTTTAATATCTCTTAATATGATATATACATTAAAATATCGTTACAACGATAATCATTGCATATAAATCTCGTTTCGTAATTCTTGAGTTAGTAGTCTTGTTTTTACATATGTAGTTCATTGTTAACACAATGATATATTTAAATATAATTTTATCATGTTAAATATAGTGTATCAATATCTTAATATGATACATATATATTTAGTAGACGTTATCATAACGATAATCGTTATATATATCATTTCGAGTTTCTTAACTTAGTAATCTCATTTCTTATGTATATCACACATTGTTAATATACTTAGTGAGATACTTACTCGTCATAATCTCATGTCAACCATATATATATGTCTATATATACCACAACATGTAGTTTTTACAATTTTGTAACGTTCGTGAATCGCCGGTCAACTTGGGTGATCAATTGTCTATATGAAACTTATTTTATTTAATCAAGTCTTAACAAGTTTGATTACTTAACACGTTGGAAACATTTAGTCATGTAAATATCAATCTCAATTAATATATATAAACATGGAAAAGTTCAGGTCACTACAGTACCTACCCGTTAAATAAATTTCGTCCCGAAATTTTAAGCTGTTGAAGGTGTTGACGAATCTTCTGGAAATAGATGCGGGTATTTCTTCTTCATCTGATCTTCATGCTCCCAGGTGAACTCGGGTCCTCTACAAGCATTCCATCGAACCTTAACAATCGGTATCTTGTTTTGCTTAAGTCTCTTAACCTCACGATCCATTATTTCGACGGGTTCTTCAATGAATTGAAGTTTTTCATTGATTTGGATTTCGTCCAACGGAATAGTGAGATCTTCTTTAGTAAAACATTTCTTCAAATTCGAGACGTGGAAAGTGTTATGTACAACCGCGAGTTGTTGAGGTAGCTCCAGTTGGTAAGCTATTGGACTGACACGATCTATAATCTTGAATGGTCCAATGTACCTTGGATTTAGTTTCCCCCGTTTACCAAATCGAACAACGCCTTTCTAAGGTGAAACCTTAAGCATGACCATTTCTCCAATTTCAAACTCTATATCTTTTCTTTTACTGTCCGCGTAGCTCTTTTGTCGACTCTGGACGGTTTTCAATCGTTGTTGAATTTGGATGATTTTCTCGGTTGTTTCCTGTATTATCTCCGGACCCGTAATCTGTCTATCCCCCACTTCATTCCAACAAATCGGAGACCTGCACTTTCTACCATAAAGTGCCTCAAATGGTGCCATCTCAATACTAGAATGATAACTATTGTTGTAGGAAAATTCTGCTAACGGTAGGTGTAGATCCCAACTGTTTCCGAAATCAATAACACATGCTCGTAGCATATCTTCAAGCGTTTGTATCGTCCTTTCGCTCTGCCCATCATTTTGTGGATGAAAGGCAGTACTCATGTCTAGACGAGTCCCAAATGCTTGTTGCAACGTCTGCCAAAACCTTGAAACAAATCTACCATCCCTATCTGAGATAATAGAGACGGGTATTCCATGTATGGAGACAACCTCCTTCAAATACCATCGCGCCAACTTCTCCATTTTGTCATCTTCTTTCATTGGCAGGAAGTGTGCTGACTTGGTGAGATGATCAAATATTACCCAAATAGTATCATAACCACTTGCAGTCCTTGGCAATTTAGTAATGAAATCCATGGTAATGTTTTCCCATTTCCATTCCGAGATTTCAGGTTGTTGTAGTAGACCAGATGGTTTCTGATGTTCAGCTTTGACCATAGAACACGTAAAACATTCTCCTACATATTTAGCAATATCGGCTTTCATACCCGGCCACCAAAAGTGTTTCTTGAGATCTTTATACATCTTCCCCGCTCCGGGATGTATTGAATATCTAGTTTTATGTGCTTCTTTAAGTACCATTTCTCTCACATCTCCAAACCTTGGTACCCAAATTCTATCAGCCCTATATCGGGTTCTGTCTTCTCGAATATTAAGATGTTACTCTGATCCTTTGGGTATCTCATTCTTCAACTTTCCTTCTTTTACAACCCCCTGTTGCGCCTACTTTATTTGAGTAGTAAGGTTAGTACGAATAATTATATTCATAGCTTTGACCCGTATAGGTTCTCTGTCCTTTCTACTCAAAGCGTCGGCTACCACATTCGCCTTCCCCGGGTGGTATCGAATCTCAAAATCATAATCATTCAACAGTTCAATCCACCTGCGTTGTCTCATATTCAATTGCTTCTGATTAAATATATGTTGGAGACTTTTGTGATCGGTATATATAATACTTTTGACTCCATATAAATAATGCCTCCAAGTCTTTAATGCAAAAACAACAGCACCCAATTCCAAATCGTGAGTTGTATAATTTTGCTCGTGAATCTTCAACTGTCTAGACGCATAAGCAATCACCTTCGTTCGTTTCATTAATACACAACCGAGACCTTGCTTTGATGCGTCACAATAAATCACAAAATCATCATTCCCTTCAGGCAATGACAATATAGGTGCTGTAGTTAGCTTTTTCTCCAATAACTGAAACGCCTTCTCTTGATCATCCTTCCATTCAAATTTCTTCCCTTTATGCGTTAATGCAGTCAAGGGTTTTGCTATTTTGGAGAAATCTTGGATGAATCTTCTGTATTAACCAGCCAATCCTAAAAATTGACGTATATGCTTCGGAGTTTTTAGGGTTTCCCACTTTTCAACGGTTTCGATCTTTGTCGGGTCCACCTGGATACCTTCTTTGTTCACTATGTGACCGAGGAATTGAACTTCTTCCAACCAAAATGCACACTTTGAAAACTTAGCGTACAGTTTTTCTTTCCTCAATACTTCTAGCACTTTTCTCAAATGTTCTTCGTGCTCTTGATCATTCTTTGAGTAAATAAGTATGTCATTGATGAAAACAATGACAAACTTGTCAAGATATGGCCCACAAACTCGGTTCATAAGGTCCATAAACACAGCTGGTGCGTTAGTCAATCCAAACGGCATATCCATAAACTCGTAATGACCATAACGCATCCTAAAAGCAGTTTTTGGAATATCATCCTCTTTTACTCGCATTTGATGATATCCAGAACGTAAATCGATTTTCGAATAAACCGACGAGCCTTGTAGTTGATCAAATAAATCATCAATTCTCGGCAGTGGATAACGGTTTTTGATGGTAAGTTTATTCAACTCTCTGTAGTCAATACACAACCTAAATGTACCATCCTTATTCTTGACAAACAAAACAGGAGCTCCCCATGGTGATGTGCTTGGTCGAATGAAACCACGTTCTAATAGTTCTTGCAGTTGGCTTTGTAGTTCTTTCATCTCGCTGGGTGCGAGTTTGTAAGGAGCACGAGCTATTGGTGCAGCTCCTGGTACAAGATCTATTTGAAATTCAACAGATCGATGTGGAGGTAGTCCCGGTTATTCTTTCAGAAATACATCGGGAAATTCTTTTGCGACGGGAATATCATTGATGCTCTTTTCTTCAGTTTGTACTTTCTCGACGTGTGCTAGAACAGCATAGCAACCTTTTTTTATTAGTTTTTGTGCCTTCAAATTACTAATAAGATGTAGCTTCATGTTGCCCTTTTCTCCGTACACCATTAAGGGTTCGTCTTCTTCTCGTACAATGCGAATTGCATTTTTGTAACATACGATCTCTGCTTTCATCTCATTCAGCCAGTCCATGATAACTATTACATCAAAACTCCCTAACTCTACTGGTATCAAATTAATCTTAAATATTTCGCTACCCAGTTTAATTTCTCGATTCTGGCATATATAATCTGCTGAAATTAATTTACCGTTTGCTAATTCGAGTAAAAATTTACTATCCAAGGGCGTCAATGGACAAGTTAATTTAGCACAAAAATCCCTACTCATATAGCTTCTATCCGCACCCGAATCAAATAAAACGTAAGCAGATTTATTGTCAATAAGAAACGTACCCGTAACAAGTTCCGGGTCTTCCTGTGCCTCTGCCGCATTAATATTGAAAACTCTTCTGCGGCCTTGTCCATTCGTGTTCTCCTGGTTCGGGCAATTTCTAATAATGTGGCTCGGTTTTCCACATTTATAACAAACTACATTGGCATAACTTGCTCCGACACTACTTGCTTTGCCATTACTCATTCCGACACCATTTGTTCCTTTCGTTCTGTTAACCCCTGGTCCGTAGACCTCACACTTCGCCGCGCTATGACCATTTCTTTTACACTTGTTGCAAAATTTGGTGCAGAACCCCGAGTGATACTTTTCACACCTTTGACATAGCTGCTTCTGATTGTTGTTGTTGTTGCGGTTGTTATTGTTGTTGGGATGATTGTTGTAGTTGTTGTTGTTGTTGTTGTTGTGCCGTTTGTTGTAGTTATGATTGATGTTGCGATTGTTAGGATAGTTGTTGTTGTTTTGGTGACTCTTATCACCGTTTTCCTCCCACTTTCTTTTGACTAGCTTCACGTTGGCCTCTTCGGCCACCTATTCTTTAATTCTTCCCTCAATCTGGTTCACTAGTTTGTGAGCCATTCTACATGCCTTTTGTATGGAGGCAGGCTCGTGTGAACTTATATCTTCTTGGATTCTCTCCGGTAACCCTTTCACAAACGCGTCGATCTTCTCTTCCTCATCTTCGAACGCTCTCGGACACAATAGGCACAATTCTGTGAATCGTCTTTCGTACGAAGTAATATCGAATCCCTGTGTTCGTAACCCTCTAAGTTCTGACTTGAGCTTATTGACATCGGTTCTGGGACGGTACTTCTCGTTCATCAAGTGCTTGAATGCTGACCACGGTTGAAATGTCCCGTTCTTATTGATTAAAAACGTTCCATATTAATTGATTTCGTTGCGAGGTTTTGACCTCTATATGAGACGTTTTTCAAAGACTGCATTCATTTTAAAACAAACCATAACCTTTATTTCATCAATAAAGGTTTAAAAAGCTTTACGTAGATTATCAAATAATGATAATCTAAAATATCCTGTTTACACACGACCATTACATAATGGTTTACAATACAAATATGTTACAACAAAATAAGTTTCTTGAATGCAGTTTTTACACAATATCATACAAGCATGGACTCCAAATCTCGTCCTTATTTAAGTATGCTACAGCGGAAGCTCTTAATAATCACCTGAGAATAAACATGCTTAAAACGTCAACAAAAATGTTGGTGAGTTATAGGTTTAACCTATATATATCAAATCATAATAATAGACCACAAGATTTCATATTTCAATACACATCCCATACATAGAGATAAAAATCATTCATATGGTGAACACCTGGTAACCGACATTAACAAGATGCATATATAAGAATATCCCCATCATTCCGGGACACCCTTCGGATATGATATAAATTTCGAAGTACTAAAGCATCCGGTACTTTGGATGGGGTTTGTTAAGCCCAATAGATCTATCTTTAGGATTCGCGTCAATTAGGGTGTCTGTTCCCTAATTCTTAGATTACCAGACTTAATAAAAAGGGGCATATTCGATTTCGATAATTCAACCATAGAATGTAGTTTCACGTACTTGTGTCTATTTTGTAAATCATTTATAAAACCTGCATGTATTCTCATCCCAAAAATATTAGATTTTAAAAGTGGGACTATAACTCACTTTCACAGATTTTTACTTCGTCGAGAAGTAAGACTTGGCCACTGTTGATTCACGAACCTATAACAATATATACATATATATTAAAGTATGTTCAAAATATATTTACAACACTTTTAATATATTTTGATGTTTTAAGTTTATTAAGTCAGCTGTCCTCGTTAGTAACCTACAACTAGTTGTCCACAGTTAGATGTACAGAAATAAATCAATAAATATTATCTTGAATCAATCCACGACCCAGTGTATACGTATCTCAGTATTGATCACAACTCAAACTATATATATTTTGGAATCAACCTCAACCCTGTATAGCTAACTCCAACATTCACATATAGAGTGTCTATGGTTGTTCCGAAATATATATAGATGTGTCGACATGATAGGTCGAAACATTGTATACGTGTCTATGGTATCTCAAGATTACATAATATACAATACAAGTTAATTAAGTTATGGTTGGAATAGATTTGTTACCAATTTTCACGTAGCTAAAATGATAAAAATTATCCAATCTTGTTTTACCCATAACTTCTTCATTTTAAATCCGTTTTGAATGAATCAAATTGCTATGGTTTCATATTGAACTCTATTTTATGAATCTAAACAGAAAAAGTATAGGTTTATAGTCAGAAAAATAAGTTACAAGTCGTTTTTGTAAAGGTAGTCATTTCAGTCGAAAGAACGACGTCTAGATGACCATTTTAGAAAACATACTTCCACTTTGAGTTTAACCATAATTTTTGGATATAGTTTCATGTTCATAATAAAAATAATTTTCTCAGAATAACAACTTTTAAATCAAAGTTTATCATAGTTTTTAATTAACTAACCCAAAACAGCCCGCGGTGTTACTACGACGGCGTAAATCCGGTTTTACGGTATTTTTCGTGTTTCCAGGTTTTAAATCATTAAGTTAGCATATCATATAGATATAGAACATGTGTTTAGTTAATTTTAAAAGTCAAGTTAGAAGGATTAACTTTTGTTTGCGAACAAGTTTAGAATTAACTAAACTATGTTCTAGTGATTACGAGTTTAAACCTTCGAATAAGATAGTTTTATATATATGAATCGAATGATGTTATGAACATCATTACTACCTCAAGTTTAGTAGGTAAACCTACTGGAAGTGACAAGAAATGATCTAGCTTCAAAGGATCTTGGATGGCATGAAAGTTCTTGAAGTAGGATCATGACACAAAAACAAGTTCAAGTAAGATTTTTGCTCGAATTAAGATAGTTTATAGTTATAGAAATTGAATCAAAGTTTGAATATGAATATTACCTTGAATAAGAAAGATAACCTACTGTATATAATAAAGGTTTCTTGATCTTAGATGATTACTTGGAATGGATTAGAAAGCTTGGAAGTAAATTAGTAAACTTGAAGGGATTTTTGAAGTATTCTTGAAGTGTTCTTCTTATGATGATTATAGCTTGATTCTTGAAGTGATTTTTGATGAAGATGATGACTAACTACTGGAAAAATACGTTCATAATAGTGTGGGTGTGTTGAGAGAGAATTAGAAAGAGATTTGGAAGTGAAATGGAGTGAATGATGAGTGTTAATTGGTGAGTGGTGAGTGGGGTTAAAAGGAGTTCTAGTTAGTTGACTAGCTCATGGTAGAAGTTAAAATTGATTAGTCATACATGACATAATCAAGAGTGGAATCCCATGCTAGTTCCTATTGGTATATACCCATAGTAAGTACGTTTTGAAGCTGTGTATAATACGGGTAAGAATACGACTAGAATTCTTGATGAAAGAAAAGAATGGGAAAGTAACTGTAACCATTTTCGTTAAGTATGAGTGTTTTGATATATGTCTTGAAGTCTTCCAAAAGTATTTTAATACATCTAAATACACTACATGTATATACATTTTAACGGAGTCGTTAAGTCATCGTTAGTCGTTACATGTAAGTGTTGTTTTGAAACCTTTAAGTTAACGATCTCAATTAATGTTGTTAACCCATTGTTTATTATATCTAATGAGATGTTAAATTATTATATTATCATGATATTATGATATATTAATATATCTTAATATGATATATATACATTTAAATGTCGTTACAACGATAATCGTTACATATATGTCTCGTTTCGAAATCCTTAAGTTAGTAGTCTTGTTTATATGTATATAACTCATTGTTAATATACTTGTGGAGATACTTACTTATCATAATCTCATGTTAACCATATGTATATCCATATATATATCGTCAAGTCATTTTTACAAGTTTTAACGTTCGTGAATCGCCGGTCAACTTGGGTGGTCAATTGTCTATATGAAACATATTTCAATTAATCAAGTCTTAACAAGTTTGATTGCTTAACATGTTGGAAACATTTAATCATGTAAATATCAATCTCAATTAATATATATAAACATGGAAAAGTTCGGGTCACTACAGTACCTACCCGTTAAATAAATTTCGTCCCGAAATTTTAAGCTGTTGAAGGTGTTGACGAATCTTCTGGAAATAGATGCGGGTATTTCTTCTTCATTTGATCTTCACGCTCCCAGGTGAACTCGGGTCCTCTACGAGCATTCCATCGAACCTTAACAATTGGTATCTTGTTTTGCTTAAGTCTTTTAACCTCACGATCCATTATTTCGACGGGTTCTTCGATGAATTGGAGTTTTTCATTGATTTGGATTTCATCTAACGAAATAGTGAGATCTTCTTTAGCAAAACATTTCTTCAAATTTGAGACGTGGAAAGTGTTATGTACAGCCGCGAGTTGTTGAGGTAACTCAAGTCGGTAAGCTACTGGTCCGACACGATCAATAATCTTGAATGGTCCAATATACCTTGGATTTAATTTCCCTCGTTTACCAAATCGAACAACGCCTTTCCAAGGTGCAACTTTAAGCATGACCATCTCTCCAATTTCAAATTCTATATCTTTTCTTTTAATGTCAGCGTAGCTCTTTTGTCGACTTTGGGCGGTTTTCAACCGTTGTTGAATTTGGATGATCTTCTCAGTAGTTTCTTGTATAATCTCCGGACCCGTAATCTGTCTATCCCCCACTTCACTCCAACAAATCGGAGACCTGCACTTTCTACCATAAAGTGCTTCAAACGGCGCCATCTCAATGCTTGAATGGTAGCTGTTGTTGTAGGAAAATTCTGCTAACGGTAGATGTCGATCCCAACTGTTTCCGAAATCAATAACACATGCTCGTAGCATGTCTTCAAGCGTTTGTATCGTCCTTTCGCTCTGCCCATCAGTTTGTGGATGATAGGCAGTACTCATGTCTAGACGAGTTCCTAATGCTTGCTGTAATGTCTGCCAGAATCTTGAAATAAATCTGCCATCCCTATCAGAGATAATAGAGATTGGTATTCCATGTCTGGAGACGACTTCCTTCAAATACAGTCGTGCTAACTTCTCCATCTTGTCATCTTCTCTTATTGGCAGAAAGTGTGCTGATTTGGTGAGACGATCAACTATTACCCAAATAGTATCAAAACCACTTGCAGTCCTTGGCAATTTAGTGATGAAATCCATGGTAATGTTTTCCCATTTCCATTCTGGGATTTCGGGTTGTTGAAGTAGACCTGATGGTTTCTGATGCTCAGCTTTGACCTTAGAACACGTCAAACATTCTCCTACATATTTAGCAACATCGGCTTTCATACCCGGCCACCAAAAATGTTTCTTGAGATCCTTATACATCTTCCCCGTTCCAGGATGTATTGAGTATCTGGTTTTATGAGCTTCTCTAAGTACCATTTCTCTCATATCTCCAAATCTTGGTACCCAAATCCTTTCAGCCCTATACCGGGTTCCGTCTTCCCGAATATTAAGATGCTTCTCCGATCCTTTGGGTATTTCATCCTTTAAATTTCCTTCTTTTAAAACTCCTTGTTGCGCCTCCTTTATTTGAGTAGTAAGGTTATTATGAATCATTATATTCATAGATTTTACTCGAATGGGTTCTCTGTCCTTCCTGCTCAAGGCATCGGCTACCACATTTGCCTTTCCCGGGTGGTAACGAATCTCAAAGTCGTAATCATTCAATAATTCAATCCACCTACGCTGCCTCATATTCAGTTGTTTCTGATTAAATATGTGTTGAAGACTTTTGTGGTCGGTATATATAATACTTTTGACCCCATATAAGTAGTGCCTCCAAGTCTTTAATGCAAAAACAACCGCGCCTAATTCCAAATCATGCGTCGTATAATTTTGTTCGTGAATCTTCAATTGTCTAGACGCATAAGCAATCACCTTCGTTCGTTGCATTAATACACAACCGAGACCTTGCTTTGATGCGTCACAATAAATCACAAAATCATCATTCCCTTCAGGCAATGACAATATAGGTGCCGTAGTTAGCTTTTTCTTCAATAACTAAAACGCTTTCTCTTGTTCATCATTCCATTCAAATTTCTTCCCTTTATGCGTTAATGCAGTCAAGGGTTTTGCTATTCTGGAAAAGTCTTGGATGAACCTTCTGTAGTAACCAGCTAGTCCTAAAAACTGGCGTATGTGTTTCGGAGTTTTCGGGGTTTCCCACTTTTCAACAGTTTCTATCTTTGCCGGATCCACCTTAATACCTTCTTTGTTCACTATGTGACCGAGGAATTGAACTTCTTCCAACCAAAATGCACACTTTGAAAACTTAGCGTACAATTCTTCCTTCCTCAATACTTCTAACACCTTTCTCAAATGTTCACCGTGTTCTTGGTCATTCTTTGAGTAAATAAGTATGTCATCAATGAAAACAATGACAAACTTGTCAAGGTATGGTCCACACACTCGGTTCATAAGGTCCATGAACACAGCTGGTGCATTAGTTAAACCAAACGGCATGACCATAAACTCGTAATGACCGTAACGTGTTCTGAAAGCAGTCTTTGGAATATCATCTTCTTTCACCCGCATTTGATGATACCCGGAACGTAAGTCAATCTTTGAATAAACAGACGAGCCTTGTAGTTGATCAAATAAGTCGTCGATTCTCGGTAGTGGGTAGCGGTTCTTGATGGTAAGTTTGTTCAACTCTCGGTAGTCGATACACAACCTGAATGTACCATCTTTCTTCTTGACAAACAAAACAGGAGCTCCCCACGGTGACGTGCTTGGTCGAATGAAACCACGCTCTAAAAGTTCTTGTAATTGGCTTTGCAGTTCTTTCATCTCGCTGGGTGCGAGTCTGTAAGGAGCACGAGCTATTGGTGCAGCTCCTGGTACAAGATCTATTTGAAATTCAACGGATCGCTGTGGGGGTAATCCCGGTAATTCTTTCGGAAATACATCGGGAAATTCTTTTGCAATGGGAACATCATTGATGCTCTTTTCTTCAGTTTGTACTTTCTCGACGTGTGCTAGAACAGCATAGCAACCTTTTCTTATTAGTTTTTGTGCCTTCAAATTACTAATAAGATGTAGCTTCGTGTTGCCCTTTTCTCCGTACACCATTAAGGGTTTTCCTTTTTCTCGTATAATGCGAATTGCATTTTTGTAACAAACGATCTCCGCTTTCACTTCTTTCAACCAGTCCATACCGATTATCACATCAAAACTCCCTAACTCTACTGGTATCAAATCAATCTTAAATGTTTCGCTAACCAGTTTAATTTCTCGATTCCGACATATATTATCTGCTGAAATTAATTTACCATTTGCTAATTCGAGTAAAAATTTACTATCCAAAGGCGTCAATGGACAACTTAATTTAGCACAAAAATCTCTACTCATATAGCTTCTATCCGCACCCGAATCAAATAAAACGTAAGCAGATTTATTGTCAATAAGAAACGTACCCGTAACAAGCTCTGGGTCTTCCTGTGCTTCTGCCGCATTAATATTGAAAACTCTTCCACGGCCTTGTCCATTCGTGTTCTCCTGGTTCGGGCAATTTCTAATAATGTGGCCTGGTTTTCCACATTTATAACAAACTACATTGGCATAACTTGCTCCGACACTACTTGCTCCGCCACCACTCGTTCCGACACCATTTGTTCCTTTCGTTCTATTAACCCCTGGTCCGTAGACCTCACACTTCGCCGCGCTATGACCATTTCTTTTACACTTGTTGCAAAATTTGGTGCAGAACCCCGAGTGATTCTTTTCACACCTTTGGCATAGCTGCTTCTGATTGTTGTTGTTGTTGTTGCGGTTATTATTGTTGTTGGGATGATTGTTGTAGTTGCTGTTGTTGTTGTTGTTGTTGTTGTTGTTGTTGTTGGGCCGTTTGTTGTAGTTGCGATTGATGTTGCGATTGATGTTGCGATTGTTGCGATTATTGTTGTAATTACTGTTGTTGTTGTATTGGTGATTCTTATCACCGTTTTCCTCTCACTTTCTTTTGACTTGCTTCACATTGGCCTCTTCAGCAGTCTGTTCTTTAATTCTTTCTTCAATCTGGTTCACTAGTTTGTGAGCCATTCTACATGCCTGTTGTATGGAGGCGGGCTCGTGTGAACTTATATCTTCTTGGATTCTTTCCGGTAATCCTTTCACAAACGCGTCGATCTTCTCTTCCTCATCTTCGAATGCTCCCGGACACAATAGGCACAATTCTGTGAATCGTCTTTCGTACGTGGTAATATCAAATCCTTGGGTTCGTAACCCTCTAAGTTCTGTCTTGAGCTTATTGACCTCGGTTCTGGGACGGTACTTCTCGTTCATCAAGTGCTTGAATGCTGACCACGGTAGTGCGTACGCATCGTCTTGTCCCACTTGCTCTAGATAGGTATTCCACCATGTTAACGCAGAACCTGTAAAGGTATGCGTAGCGTACTTCACTTTGTCCTCTTCAGTACACTTACTTATGGCAAACACCGATTCGACCTTCTCGGTCCATCGTTTCAATCCGATCGGTCCTTCGGTTCCATCAAATTCCAAAGGTTTGCAGGCAGTGAATTCTTTGTAGGTGCATCCTACACGATTTCCTGTACTGCCAGATCCAAGGTTATTGTTGGTATATAGCGCAGCCTGTACTGCGGCTATGTTTGAAGCTAGAAAAGTACGGAATTCCTCTTCATTCATATTCACGGTGTGTCGAGTAGTCGGTGCCATTTCCTTCAAAATAGTCAAATGGAACAAGTTAATCATACAGAATATTAAGAGTAGTTAATAGTATTTCGTAGCATAATATGAACTCATTTATAAAAGCTTTTTCTTCATATTAGCGTTTTATAAGTTTAAATTCGGGTAGTACCTACCCGTTAAGTTCATACTTAGTAGTTAATATACAATTCAACTACTACAATTCTATATGAAAAACTGATTATAATAATATTTCGCGTTCAAACTTTTACACAATATTTTACAAACTTACAATACCGCTTATTTTACATATAGCATGAAATATAGCACACAATAAATTTGATACAAGATGGTTGTGAAGATAATTCTAGCTAGTACACAAGTCGTTCAGCAAAGGCAATAAAGACACGTAATTCATACGTCCAGAAACAAGTCATGCATTCTGGTTTTACTAGGATTACTTCCCATCCTTGGTCTTGTGGAATATAACCGTTATGGCCGTTGATAAGACAGCGTGTTGTAACGTCGTCAAAGGGACGAGGGTTACGTAATGACCAACAGTCTCGTAATAACCTAAAAACCTCATTTCTTACCCCAATTACCAACTCCGTCACTTGAGGGAACGTTTTGTTTAATAGTTGTAGCCCGATGTTCTTGTTCTCACTTTGGTGAGAAGCGAACATTACTAACCCGTAAGCATAACATGCTTCTTTATGTTGCATGTTAGCCGCTTTTTCTAAATCACGAAGTCCTATATTTGGATATACTGAGCCAAAATAATTTCTTAACCCGTTGCGTAAAATAGCATTTGGGTTCCCCGCAATATATGCGTCAAAGTAAACACATCGTAACTTATGGATTTCCCAATGTGATATCCCCCATCTTCCGAACGAAAGCCTTTTATAAACCAAATCATTCTTGGAACGTTCTTCGAATGTCTTACAAACTGATCTCGCCTTAAATAGTTGTGCCGAGGAATTCTGACCGACTCTAGACAAGATTTCATCAATCATGTCTCCGGGTAGGTCTCTTAAAATATTGGGTTGTCTATCCATTTTGTGTTTTTATACTGTAAAATAGACAAGAGTTAGATTCATAAAAAAAAAATACTTATTAATACAAGCAATTTTTACATATATCATAAAGCATAAGCACACTATATTACATATATTACACCACACGAATACAACTATCTTATTCCGACTCGCTTGTTTCTTCTTCTTCGGTTTTGGTTCGTTTTGCCAAGTTTCTAGGGATATATGATGTTCCCCTAATACGAGCCGTAATTTTCCACATTGGTTTAGAAAAACCTGGTGGTTTAGAGGTTCCCGGGTCATTGTTACAACTTAAGGACTTCGGGGGTTGACGATACATATAAAGTTCATCGGGGTTGGAATTAGATTTCTCTATTTTTATGCCCTTTCCCTTATTATTTTCTTTTGCCTTTTTAAATTCAGTTGGGGTAATTTCTATAACATCATCGGAATTCTCGTCGGAATCCGATTCATCGGAGAATTGGTAATCCTCCCAATATTTTGCTTCCTTGGCGGAAACACCATTGACCATAATTAACTTTGGTCGGTTGGTTGAGGATTTTCTTTTACTTAACCGTTTTATTATTTCCCCCACCGGTTCTATTTCTTCATCCGGTTCCGATTCTTCTTCCGGTTCCGATTCTTCTTCCGGTTCCGACTCTTCTTCCGGTTCCTCTTCGGGAACTTGTGAATCAGTCCACAAATCATTCCAATTTACATTTGACTCTTCATTATTATTAGGTGAGTCAATGGGACTTGTTCTAGAGGTAGACATCTATCACATAATATCAAACACGTTAAGAGATTAATATATCACATAATATTCATATGTTAAAAATATATAGTTTCCAACAAAAATGTTAAGCAATCATTTTTAAAGAAAACACGGTCGAAGTCCAGACTCACTAATGCATCCTAACAAACTCGATAAGACACACTAATGAAAAATTCTGGTTCTCTAAGACCAACGCTCTGATACCAACTGAAATGTCCCGTTCTTATTGATTAAAAACGTTCCATATTAATTGATTTCGTTGCGAGGTTTTGACCTCTATATGAGACGTTTTTCAAAGACTGCATTCATTTTAAAACAAACCATAACCTTTATTTCATCAATAAAGGTTTAAAAAGCTTTACGTAGATTATCAAATAATGATAATCTAAAATATCCTGTTTACACACGACCATTACATAATGGTTTACAATACAAATATGTTACAACAAAATAAGTTTCTTGAATGCAGTTTTTACACAATATCATACAAGCATGGACTCCAAATCTCGTCCTTATTTAAGTATGCTACAGCGGAAGCTCTTAATAATCACCTGAGAATAAACATGCTTAAAACGTCAACAAAAATGTTGGTGAGTTATAGGTTTAACCTATATATATCAAATCATAATAATAGACCACAAGATTTCATATTTCAATACACATCCCATACATAGAGATAAAAATCATTCATATGGTGAACACCTGGTAACCGACATTAACAAGATGCATATATAAGAATATCCCCATCATTCCGGGACACCCTTCGGATATGATATAAATTTCGAAGTACTAAAGCATCCGGTACTTTGGATGGGGTTTGTTAAGCCCAATAGATCTATCTTTAGGATTCGCGTCAATTAGGGTGTCTGTTCCCTAATTCTTAGATTACCAGACTTAATAAAAAGGGGCATATTCGATTTCGATAATTCAACCATAGAATGTAGTTTCACGTACTTGTGTATATTTTGTAAATCATATTTAAAACCTGCATGTATTCTCATCCCAAAAATATTAGATTTTAAAAGTGGGACTATAACTCACTTTCACAGATTTTTACTTCGTCGAGAAGTAAGACTTGGCCACTGTTGATTCACGAACCTATAACAATATATACATATATATTAAAGTATGTTCAAAATATATTTACAACACTTTTAATATATTTTGATGTTTTAAGTTTATTAAGTCAGCTGTCCTCGTTAGTAACCTACAACTAGTTGTCCACAGTTAGATGTACAGAAATAAATCAATAAATATTATCTTGAATCAATCCACGACCCAGTGTATACGTATCTCAGTATTGATCACAACTCAAACTATATATATTTTGGAATCAACCTCAACCCTGTATAGCTAACTCCAACATTCACATATAGAGTGTCTATGGTTGTTCTGAAATATATATAGATGTGTCGACATGATAGGTCGAAACATTGTATACGTGTCTATGGTATCTCAAGATTACATAATATACAATACAAGTTGATTAAGTTATGGTTGGAATAGATTTGTTACCAATTTTCACGTAGCTAAAATGATAAAAATTATCCAATCTTGTTTTACCCATAACTTCTTCATTTTAAATCCGTTTTGAATGAATCAAATTGCTATGGTTTCATATTGAACTCTATTTTATGAATCTAAACAGAAAAAGTATAGGTTTATAGTCGGAAAAATAAGTTACAAGTCGTTTTTGTAAAGGTAGTCATTTCAGTCGAAAGAACGACGTCTAGATGACCATTTTAGAAAACATACTTCCACTTTGAGTTTAACCATAATTTTTGGATATAGTTTCATGTTCATAATAAAAATAATTTTCTCAGAATAACAACTTTTAAATCAAAGTTTATCATAGTTTTTAATTAACTAACCCAAAACAGCCCGCGGTGTTACTACGACGGCGTAAATCCGGTTTTACGGTATTTTTCGTGTTTCCAGGTTTTAAATCATTAAGTTAGCATATCATATAGATATAGAACATGTGTTTAGTTAATTTTAAAAGTCAAGTTAGAAGGATTAACTTTTGTTTGCGAACAAGTTTAGAATTAACTAAACTATGTTCTAGTGATTACGAGTTTAAACCTTCGAATAAGATAGTTTTATATATATGAATCGAATGATGTTATGAACATCATTACTACCTCAAGTTTAGTAGGTAAACCTACTGGAAGTGACAAGAAATGATCTAGCTTCAAAGGATCTTGGATGGCATGAAAGTTCTTGAAGTAGGATCATGACACAAAAACAAGTTCAAGTAAGATTTTTGCTCGAATTAAGATAGTTTATAGTTATAGAAATTGAATCAAAGTTTGAATATGAATATTACCTTGAATAAGAAAGATAACCTACTGTATATAACAAAGGTTTCTTGATCTTAGATGATTACTTGGAATGGATTAGAAAGCTTGGAAGTAAATTAGTAAACTTGAAGGGATTTTTGAAGTATTCTTGAAGTGTTCTTCTTATGATGATTATAGCTTGATTCTTGAAGTGATTTTTGATGAAGATGATGACTAACTACTGGAAAAATACGTTCATAATAGTGTGGGTGTGTTGAGAGAGAATTAGAAAGAGATTTGGAAGTGAAATGGAGTGAATGATGAGTGTTAATTGGTGAGTGGTGAGTGGGGTTAAAAGGAGTTCTAGTTAGTTGACTAGCTCATGGTAGAAGTTAAAATTGATTAGTCATACATGACATAATCAAGAGTGGAATCCCATGCTAGTTCCTATTGGTATATACCCATAGTAAGTACGTTTTGAAGCTGTGTATAATACGGGTAAGAATACGACTAGAATTCTTGATGAAAGAAAAGAATGGGAAAGTAACTGTAACCATTTTCGTTAAGTATGAGTGTTTTGATATATGTCTTGAAGTCTTCCAAAAGTATTTTAATACATCTAAATACACTACATGTATATACATTTTAACGGAGTCGTTAAGTCATCGTTAGTCGTTACATGTAAGTGTTGTTTTGAAACCTTTAAGTTAACGATCTCAATTAATGTTGTTAACCCATTGTTTATTATATCTAATGAGATGTTAAATTATTATATTATCATGATATTATGATATATTAATAAATCTTAATATGATATATATACATTTAAATGTCGTTACAACGATAATCGTTACATATATGTCTCGTTTCGAAATCCTTAAGTTAGTAGTCTTGTTTATATGTATATAACTCATTGTTAATATACTTGTGGAGATACTTACTTATCATAATCTCATGTTAACCATATGTATATCCATATATATATCGTCAAGTCATTTTTACAAGTTTTAACGTTCGTGAATCGCCGGTCAACTTGGGTGGTCAATTGTCTATATGAAACATATTTCAATTAATCAAGTCTTAACAAGTTTGATTGCTTAACATGTTGGAAACATTTAATCATGTAAATATCAATCTCAATTAATATATATAAACATGGAAAAGTTCGGGTCACTACAACGGTAGTGCGTAAGCAGCATCTTGTCCCACTTGCTCTAGATAGGTATTCCACCATGTTAACGCAATACCTGTGAAGGTATGCGTAGCGTACTTCACTTTGTCTCCTTTAGCACACTTACTTATGGCAAACACTGATTCAACTTTCTCGGTCCACCGTTCAATCCGATTGGTCCTTTGGTCCCATCAAATTCTGAAGGTTTGCAGGTAGTGAATTCCTTGTAGGAGCATCCTACACGATTTCTTGCACCGTTAGCTGTATTGCTAGATTCAAAGTTATTGTTGGTATGTAGCGCGGCCTGTACTGCGGCTATGTTTGAAGCAAGAAAGGCACGAAATTCTTCTTCGCTCATATTCAAGGTGTGTCGAGTATTCCTTCAAAATAGTCAAATGAAACAAGTTAATCATACAGAATATTAAGAGTAGTCAATAGTATCTCGTAGCATAATATGAACTCATTTATAAAAGCTTTTTCTTCATATTAGCGTTTTATAAGTTTAAATTCGGGTACTACCTACCCGTTAAGTTCATACTTAGTAGCTAATATACAATTCAACTACTACAATTCCATATGAAAAACTGATTATAATAATATATCACATACAAATATTCTTCAAACTTACAACTTCGCTATATTACATATAACATGAAATATAGTACACTATGATACATGACAGTTTTGAAGATAAATCTAGTTAATAAGCAAGTTGTTCATCAAAGGAAATAAATACACGTAATTCATAAGTTCAGAAACAAGTCATGCATTCTGGTTTTACTAAGACGACTTCCCATCCTTGGTCTTGTGGAAAATAACCGTTATGACCATTGGCTAGGCAGTATGTTGTAATGTCATCAAAAGTACGAGGGTTTCGTAATGTCCAACAACCCCGTAATAATCTAAAAACCTTGTTTCTCACCCCAACTACTGAATCCGTCACTTGTGGGAAAGTTTTATTTAAAAGTTGCAATCCGATGTTCTTTTTCTCACTTTGGTAAGAAGCGAACATCACTAACTCGTAAGCATAACATGCTTCTTTATGTTGCATGTTAGAGGCTCTTTCTAATTCACGAAATCCTATGTTGGGATATGTTGAGTCAAAATAGGTTCTTAACCCGTAGCGTAAAATTGCATTTGGGTTCCCCGCATTTAACGCTTTAAAGAAAACACGGCGTAACTTAAAGTCTCCCCAATGTGATATACCCCACCTATCAAAGGAAAGCCTTTTATAAACTAAGTCATTTCCGGAAAGTCTTTCAAATGTTTGACAAGTTAATTTCGCCATAACTAAATGTGCTGATGAATTCTGACCGACTCTAGACAAGATTTCCTCAATCATATCCTCTGGTAGGTCTTCTAAAATATTCGGTTGTCTACCCTTAATGTAACGACCCGGCTTTTTCGACTTGCTTTTGTGCCTTGTGTTTTTGCGAAACTGCGTATTTGTGCGTACTATGTTACTTTATACTCTGAAAACTTGATTTACGTGGTTTACTTCTATTTATATGTTAAAACGTGCCTTAGAGTACGTAGGATACATAACTTGATCATTGGAAGCCTTTATAACCGTTATTGTTATTTGACGTTTCAAATAAACCGCGAACTTGCGTGCACGTTTAACTTTTGTCATAATCGGAATATTATGACTGCGAAATATTAATTATTATTTTATAATAATAATTAGCTGGGTTTTTGGATGCTTAATTATGCGTAGTAATTTAATTATGCACAATAGTTAGTCTTGTTGGACTTTCTACCTTGTTTGGCTCAAGCCCACCCTACTCTAGCTAGTGACCCAATTAATTAGCCCTTGTCCATGTCATCAATCCTTTTCAAATTCCTTGCTTATAAATACTAGCCCTTGTCCATGTCATCATGTCATCAATCCTTGTCAAATTCCTTGCTTATAAATACTAGCCCTTGTCCATGTCATCAATCCTTGTCAAATTCCTTGCTTATAAATACTAGCCCTTGTCCATGTCATCAATCCTTGTTAAATTCCTTGCTTATAAATACTAGCCATTTACCTCTCATTCAAATCACTTGCTCATTTGGTTTTCACACACACTTGTTCTTTCTTTCTTTCTTTTCTAGTATTGCTTGTTGAAGACCTTTCGGACCGACTTACTACTTGCGTACTTTCATTACCGACTTTACCGCTTTTATCACTGTGAGTTATAGCATTCCCTTTTTACTTTAACTTATTTTGGGAACTGAGAATACATGCGGATTTTATGTTTTATATACTAGGCACAAGTACTTAAACTTATATATGTGTGGGTTATACAACGGCATAAACATTCCCTTTAGCTCGGTAACGTTTAATCATTGGTTTTTGAACCGTGAATGCGAATCTTAGATATGGATCCATAGGGTTTGACATCCCCACTCGGGCTAGTCGCGCTAGCATTTAACGAGTGTTTAATACTTCGTAGACATACGCACTTGCCAAGTGTACTTTCAGGGGGTATTATTTTATTAAACGTTAAGTTAGTTACCGAGTGCCCACGGTTGAGCATATACTTAAACATACTGATTTGGATTACTGTTTTGAAACGCTCTTTGTAGCACTAAAATCTCGTGGCCTACCTTACATTACTGTTATACTTAAACTATAGCTCACCAACCTTTGTGTTGACGTTTTTAAGCATGTTTTTCTCAGGTGCTTAAGGTTACTTGCTTCCGCTGTGTACTAGTCGTGCTGTAGACACCCGCTGCTTAGAGTTGTTATCGCATGAACTACTTTATTTTGCATTCAAACATTAGTACTTTTGAACTATGACTTGTAACGACCATTGTGGTCACATACACTTATTATTTGCTTCTACTTAGTGAAGCATGCTTTTGGATTGTAAAACATTCGATGTTGGTTTAGACATCACTTTATTAATGAATGCAACTCTTTTTGAAATCGCATATAGTACTTAACCTTGTAATGATCCTGTTGTTGATGATTCGTACACGTTGGTTTTGTACGGGGCATCACATTTGGTATCAGAGCATTGGTTGCAGGGAATTAGGTTGCATTAGTGAGTCTAGGACCGACCCAAGTAGGATTCACTAATAGGACTAATCTACAACTTGCTAGTTTACTTGTTTCTGCGGAACCTGCTGCATGCTACTGTGTTATATTACTACATGTTACTGCTTACTACTACTGCATGCCACTGCTTACTTTTACTACCGTATGAACTTGCTGCATGCTACCGTTTCCTTTTACTGCTATGTAAACTCGCTGCATGCTTTTGCTTATTCTAGCTACTGCATGCTACTATCTGCTTTCGATTGCATATTACTTCTGTTTAGTACTGTTAATATTGCCATGCTATATACTGCTGTAAACGAGCTAGGTTGCTGTAGTGCCTGATTACCTGCTTGCTTCATGCCTGCTATTCGCTGCACCGACTTGGAAAAACTTACCTTTCCTAGTTTAGATGTTCTTCTTAACCCATTTCCCACACGTCTAACCCTAAGGATTAGTATTGTAATCCACCTGTTACTACTGTTCCACCGTTCCAGAGATCGAAACGATTCTTCACGCAATCTAGGAGGAGGACCCCTCGGATTACACGCCCACTAAAGCCGATCCTCGGAGGAGGAGATATTGGAGGATTTGTCGGAGTAACCGTACCCCGAGCTCACTCTAAATAGCCACGTACGACGTGAGAACATTCGAAGGTTGTTCAGTTCCTGCAAGATGCCTCGTATCTCGTACGCTTTCATGACCGTCACTTATCTCTTTCATTCTTCACCACTGCTCGACGATCTGACGACATTTCTGGATTTAGTACCCTAACACTCTTAGGCATTGGGGAAGTCGGGAGGACATCTCCTTTCACAAGGTCAGAGTGCCTTCTACTGATGCTCAGCCATACCCAAAGACTTACGAATCGTCTCGAGACACATCGTATCACTACTTGCTACACGTACAACCCGATGCGAGACCTGGATTGAATATCTAGAAGGAACCTAACAACGTTACCTGAATCTGAACCTTTGAAGAAACTTCGGGACATTTAGGCATTAATGCATGATCTACGGAACCTACGCACCCACACCGAGAAACCGTGAGATTAATTATTTAGATTTTGTTTTGAGATAGCATAGATAAAGCACCGTGGGATGAAATTGAGTAGAACTGAAAGTGATCACGTTACATTGACCATATGGAGTGATATTGGAATGAACGTACGATTTAGTACAATATAATGATGCCAGGCCAGCGTAATTATATTGAAGTGAATTATGCAGAAGTCCCAATGTTACTACATAAGGAATATGAAGCGATTCAAAGGAAATTTTGGTAGGAACCACTTGAGTATACGCATTATGGTCTGATAAAGGCAGGAATAACCACGTAGCCCAGATACTGTACAAGAAGGGCCTTGATTGCAGAATTGATAACCCGAAAATTTGTTATAGATATAGACACCCTGGATACTTAAGGAAAAAGTTCTCAAATAGGGAAAAAAAAAACTTAGGACTCACATATGATAGAGCAATCGTTATCTCAGCTATGGAGACTCGCATGGATCCTGATTTTAGTTAGGGTACGTTTCTTCACAACGATTTATCGTCTCGAAATTGTTTAATACTAGAGTGATAGAAATCTTATACCTAAGAATCCTAATGTGATGACTAATAAGCCATTAACAATCATGAGAGTTAAGTATTCTATAGGACAAGCTAATGGTAAGTTGGCAGAGATAGATGAGTAATTTAAGATAGTACCTTAAAAATTAACAGGTGGGTCATTTGGAGATGACCTCATGCCAACAAAACTTGGAAGTTTTATAGTAGTAGTTGGAAAAGATTAGTTACCTGCGCACAAGCAGATGTTATTTGAGAAGGTTGATAAAAATTTTCACGGCAGTATAATAAGATTTGGTTGGAATGGACCTTAAAATTAACCTAATACTCATCGAGTTAGAAAGCTTTGAGGAAATAGCTGGAACGGACTGACTTTCAAGGACGAAAGCGAAAGTTATTTATTGTAAGAAGATTATTCGTATACCTCACTAGAATGGTGAGCCAAAAGCCATCCGGATTACTTCAACAACCCGAGATCCCACAATGGAAATGGAAAGGGATGACGATGGATTTCATTCTGAAACTACCGAAAACAGTCGGCAGTTATGACACTATCAGGGTTATCGTTGATCGCCTCACCAAATCTGCTCACTTTCTAGCCATGAAAGAAACCGATACAATGGACAACAATACATAAAGGAAATTGTATCCCGTCACTTCAGCAATTCAAATACTATACTACCCAAGAATCGTATTTGATACTCATTCTTATGCGACACTGAATCCTAACTTATTCCGAGAGAATTCTTAATCAATGATAATCACACCATCACCCTTCTTACTTCGATATTAGTCATACCAGTTCGGAATTTCCAAAATCAATGGGTAGTTAATCCCCGTCCTCATACTCTCCCTTTCGTTTCTCACTTATAAGCAACAACTTTATACTTAAACATTTTTGGTCGAAGGACTTATGCCCTACTAATAGTCATCAACCACATTAAAATTCAACAGTTTTCATTACCTCGTAATATTTTTGCTCAAATATCACCCGAGATTTTCAAAAGTCTTTTACTCGATTCTCATCAATCTTTTTTCAACTTGTAACCTCCGAAATATGAAAATTTTGTTTGCCAAAATTTTACTTACACTATTTTACTGTGCGATCCTCTAAAAACTTAATAAAAATAAATTTATTTTATTTGCCATTCGTGCAAATTTTTGAAATCGTATACGTTATATAAAATAAAGTAAATAATTACTTCTTTTTGACAAATACATATGAAATTTTACTTTCACTTTTACAAATCAAATCTTTTATTCAAAGGATATTTTACCTTGAATGGTACGTGTTGTACATAACCCTAGTTTGCTAAGAACTTAATTTCTTTTCTTACATCGTCACCTTAAATGAATTCTATAAAATTTTCGTTGCTTGTCAATATAAAATTTTTCGTTGCTTATTCTTATCCAAGTCATCATGAAGACAGACAACTGTCGAAACTAAGAGATTCATGTGTGTGTATGTGATGAAGGCAATTACTACCACGTCATGCAGAGCCTTCGGGCATCCACAAACACTTAAACCATTCAAAATTACTGCGTTACCCCAGGGATCTTATTCTTCACATCTGTATGAGCGATGCTCTATCTTACATAACTCAAAGTCCTGACCTATTCCAAGGAAATTCTCATCTAGCGATATTAACATCATTAGTATTCCGACTTTAATATTAGCCATAACCTGTGTGGCATTCTGCAAAGTCAAGAAGCGATTAACTTCTCATCCTCATGCTCTATCCTTCATACCTCACTTTTTAGCAACGGCTTCGGACGTAAACATTTTTGGGCCAAAGACTTAAGTTCGGATAATCATCAAAACTACATTTAATTCATTAGTTTTCATTACCTAGTAACATGTCAACCGATGATTCAAAGATTTTTCACTCGACCTTTTTCAACTCGTAACCTCTGAAATACGAAAAACTATGTTTATCAAAATTTTTACACGTTGCTTATTTGTGCGGTCCTCACGAGATTTATGGACAAATGAAAGTACTAAAAACTTTTCTATCACTTACGCGATTTATAAAATCATATATGTATAAATTTACCCTTACTTATTTTGGGTTAGTACATACTAAGTTATACCTTCAAGATGATTAAAAATCGCTCCTTTATTGAGTTGTTTTAAGTCAAATAATTTTGTGCAAATGGTACTCGTTATACATACTTCTAAATTTACCAAGAACTTCGTTCCATTTATGTTATCGCATCAAACGTTTAAAGGTTTTTCAAAACTTCCTCGGTTGATTTTATTAAAGGTTTCCGTATTAGACTACACCATGTAGGGATCACACTTCTTCTCTCCCTCCGTTAGGGATGAAGCTTACTACTAAAATCCTTGTTAAAAACGCTTGAGCCACTTTGGGTGGCAGATTTATTAAAAAAAAATTGTTAGGAAATCTTTGCACCCATAAAATGTTCTTTTTAAAGCTAGACATGACAAAAACGCGGGCCGATAAATCAGTTTTCTGAGGTACACTCATTGGTCATTCTATTGTAGGAAAGGTACTAGGTGAGTTACTGTTCTCAATACTTCACGGCAAATCACAACTCCCTCGTAAACATCATCTCTATGAATTAGTAGGTTGAGGTACAAGGAATCGTTTTGAGATTCTTTTCACTTAGAGTAAACCGTTCTTTACCACCAAGGGTCCACGTATCTTCTTGTCCGCGCATCTCCTTAAGTATAAGGCTAAATTCAGAACAAACCACTCGAAGAGTTCACCCTGGTTCAAAGATCACAACTTTCGTGCGATTCTCTTTCGGAAATGTAAAGTAACATACTTTAGGAATCTATGAATCTTGTTATCCTCTTGGAAGGGACTGCTTAAAACATCTGTAATACGGATATGGTTACTCTACACATTCCTTTCTTCGTTGGTTGCAACTATATGTTGTTCTAGTTAATGTTAACCCTAACTTCAACATGTAACTGAAAGGATAAAGTTACATTATGGAACTGTTCTTTCATTCCATCTAAGGATAAGTTCACCTGCAGTATGGTAAACTGGGTGATATCCTTCATTGTTCGTTCAGACCGTCCTTAAGGCACTATAGATAATTATGGCTTGCATTGCATATAAGTCCGATTATTCACTTTCATCAAAAGTTTCAATTCATATAGTCAAATGAAACGTTCTTAAATATCGAGTTCTTTATGCCTATGGTCTCTTTCCGAAATCAAGGGGTTAGTAAAATCTGTGGCCAACACTATCCAGACATCAAATCGCATGGTTATGAGCACCATATTTTCCATCTTACCTGTCAGCTTTGTATTGCGACATAAGCGCTCAATATTTTAGATGAGTTTAGTAACATTCATGATGTATTTCATGCATCCAGCTTACTAAAGATGCCTGTAAGGCTAAAAACATCATCTTTTCTTTTGTGGATATATTCAGACAACATACTCATGTTAACCAGAAACGAAATCAATTTGTTGATCTCCTAAGAGACTTAATTAATAGCATATACCTATTCTTACTTTTATACGCCAGAGTACCTTTCAAGGTAAATAGCTCACTTTTTAGCCCACGAATCTTTCGGAACTTTGATACGCTACTTCTTATTTAAATACGGTACCATTTTTTTTGTCACTCCTCAAATTTCGGGACGAAATTTCCATTAACAGGTGGGTAATGTAACGACCCGGCTTTTTCGACTTGCTTTTGTGCCTTGTGTTTTTGCGAAACTGCGTATTTGTGCGTACTGTGTTACTTTATACTCTGAAAACTTGATTTACGTGGTTTACTTCTATTTATATGTTAAAACGTGCCTTAGAGTACGTAGGATACATAACTTGATCATTGGAAGCCTTTATAACCGTTATTGTTATTTGACGTTTCGAATAAACCGCGAACTTGCGTGCACGTTTAACTTTTGTCATAATCGGAATATTATGACTGCGAAATATTAATTATTATTTTATAATAATAATTATCTGGGTTTTTGGATGCTTAATTATGCGTAGTAATTTAATTATGCACAATAGTTAGTCTTGTTGGACTTTCTACCTTGTTTGGCTCAAGCCCACCCTACTCTAGCTAGTGACCCAATTAATTAGCCCTTGTCCATGTCATCAATCCTTTTCAAATTCCTTGCTTATAAATACTAGCCCTTGTCCATGTCATCATGTCATCAATCCTTGTCAAATTCCTTGCTTATAAATACTAGCCCTTGTCCATGTCATCAATCCTTGTCAAATTCCTTGCTTATAAATACTAGCCCTTGTCCATGTCATCAATCCTTGTTAAATTCCTTGCTTATAAATACTAGCCATTTACCTCTCATTCAAATCACTTGCTCATTTGGTTTTCACACACACTTGTTCTTTCTTTCTTTCCTTTCTAGTATTGCTTGTTGAAGACCTTTCGGATCGACTTACTACTTGCGTACTTTCATTACCGACTTTACCGCTTTTATCACTGTGAGTTATAGCATTCCCTTTTTACTTTAACTTATTTTGGGAACTGAGAATACATGCGGATTTTACGTTTTATATACTAGGCACAAGTACTTAAACTTATATATGTGTGGGTTATACAACGGCATAAACATTCCCTTTAGCTCGGTAACGTTTAATCATTGGTTTTTGAACCGTGAACGCGAATCTTAGATATGGATCCATAGGGTTTGACATCCCCACTCGGGCTAGTCGCGCTAGCATTTAACGAGTGTTTAATACTTCGTAGACATACGTACTTGCCAAGTGTACTTTCAGGGGGTATTATTTTATTAAACGTTAAGTTAGTTACCGAGTGCCCACGGTTGAGCATATACTTAAACATACTGATTTGGATTACTGTTTTGAAACGCTCTTTGTAGCACTAAAATCTCGTGGCCTACCTTACATTACTGTTATACTTAAACTATAGCTCACCAACCTTTGTGTTGACGTTTTTAAGCATGTTTTTCTCAGGTGCTTAAGGTTACTTGCTTCCGCTGTGTACTAGTCGTGCTGTAGACACCCGCTGCTTAGAGTTGTTATCGCATGAACTACTTTATTTTGCATTCAAACATTAGTACTTTTGAACTATGACTTGTAACGACCATTGTGGTCACATACACTTATTATTTGCTTCTACTTAGTGAAGCATGCTTTTGGATTGTAAAACATTCGATGTTGGTTTAGACATCACTTTATTAATGAATGCAACTCTTTTTGAAATCGCATATAGTACTTAACCTTGTAATGATCCTGTTGTTGATGATTCGTACACGTTGGTTTTGTACGGGGCATCACACTTAACGTCCATTTTGTTTTTATACTGTAAAATAGACAAGGATTAGATTCGTAATAACAAATAATACAAGCAATTTTTACATAGAACATAAAAGTACAAGCACACTATAATACATTTATTACACAACATGCTCACACCCCTCTAATCTGAATCACTGGTTTCTTCTTCTTCGGACTTGGTTCTTTTTCCTAATCTTCTAGGGATATATGATGTTCAATCACTGGTTTCTTATTCTTCGGACTTGGTTCTTTTTCCTAATCTTCTAGGGATATATGATGTTCCTCTAATATGAGTCGTCGTTTTCCACATTGGTTTAGAAAAACCTGGTTGTTTAGAGGTTCCCGGGTTATTGTCACGATATTGAAAATACGGGTGTTGACGGTACATATAAAGTTCATCGGGGTCGGAATCAGATTTCTCTATTTTGATGCCTTTTCCCTTATTATTTTCTTTTGCCTCATTAAATTGGGTCGGGGTAATTTCTATAACATCATCGGAATCCTCATCAGGATCCAATTCATCTAAAAATTGGTAATTTTCCCAATATTTTGCTTCCTTACCGGAAACACCATTGACCATTATTAACTTTGGTCCATTGGTTGAGGATTTTCTTATATTTGACCGGTTTTCTGTGGTTCCTACTATTCGTTCCTCCGGAACCTCTTCTTCTTCCGGTTCCTCTTCTTCTGGTTCCTCTTCTTCCGGTTCCTCTTCTTTCGGTTCCGTTTCCTCTTCTTCCAGTTCTTCGGGAACTTGTGAATCTTGCCAATATATATTCGACTCTTTGTTATTATTAGGCGAGTCAATGGGATTTGTACTAGAGGTAGACATCTATCACACAATATCAAACATGTTAAGAGATTAATATATCACATAATATTTACATGTTAATAATATATAGTTTTCAACAAAAATGTTAAGCAATCATTTTTAAAGAAAACACGGTCGAAGTCCAGACTCACTAATACATCCTAACAAACTCGATAAGACACACTAATGCAAATTTTATGGTTATCTAAGACCAACGCTCGGATACCAACTGAAATGTCCCGTTCATATTGATTATAAACGTTCCATATTAATTGATTTCGTTGCGAGGTTTTGACCTCTATATGAGACGTTTTTCAAAGACCGCATTCATTTTTAAAACAACCATAACCTTTATTTTATCAATAAAGGTTTTTAAAAACATTACGTAGATTATCAAATAATGATAATCTAAAATATACTGTTTACACACGACCATTACATAATGGTTTACAATAGAAATATATTACATCGACATATGTTTCTTGAATACAGTTTTTACACAATATCATACAAACATGGACTCCAAATCTTGTCCTTATTTTAGTATGCAACAGCGGAAGCTCTTAGTATTCACCTGAGAATAAACATACTTTAAACGTTAACAAAAATGTTGGTGAGTTATAGGTTTAACCTATATATATCAAATCGTAACAATAGATCACAAGATTTCATATTTCAATACACATCCCATACATAGAGATAAAAATCATTCATATGGTGAACACCTGGTAATCGACATTAATAAGATGCATATATAAGAATATCCCCATCATTCTGGGACACCCTTCGGATATGATATAAATTTCGAAGTACTAAAGCATCCGATACTTTGGATGGGGTTTGTTAGTCCCAATAGATCTATCTTTAGGATTCGCGTCAATTAGGGTGTCTGTTCCCTAATTCTTAGATTACCAGACTTAATAAAAATGGGCATATTCAATTTCGATAATTCAACCAGAGAATGTAGTTTCACGTACTTGTGTCTATTTTGTAAATCATTTATAAAACATGCATGTATTCTCATCCCAAAAATATTAGATTTTAAAAGTGGGACTATAACTCACTTTCACATATATTTCCTTCCTCGGAAATAAGATTTGGCCATGGATCGATTCACGAACCTATACAAATATGTACATACATATCAAAGTATGATCAAAATATAATTACAACCATTTTTATTATGTTTTATAGATTTGAGTGTATTAAGTCAGCTGTCCTCGTTAGTAACCTACAACTAGTTGTCCACAGTTAGATGTACAGAAATAAATCGATATATATTATCTTGAATCAATCCACGACCCAGTGTACACACGTCTCAGGCTAAATCACAACTCAAAGTATATATATTTTTGGAATCAACCTCAACCCTGTATAGCTAACTCCAACATTACTGCATATAGAGTGTCTATGGTTGTTCCAAATAATATATATACATGGGTCGATATGATATGTCAAAACATTTGCATACGTGTCTATGGTATCCCAATATTACATAAAATATTACAATACATGTATAATACAATATAATTTAGCTAGGATATGATTTGTATAGATTTGTTAAACATTTCCCGTAGCTAAAAAGATCAAAAATATCCAATCTTGTTTTACCCATAACTTCTTCATTTTAAATCCGTTTTGAGTGAATCAAATTGCTATGGTTTCATATTGAAATCTAATTTAAGAATCCAAACAGAAAAAGTATAGGTTTATAGTCGGAAATTTAAGTTACATGTCAATTACTAAAGAGGTAGTCATTTCTGTCGAAAGAACGACATCTTGATGACCATTTTGAAAAACATACTTTCACTTTGAGTTTAACCAAGATTTTTGGATATAGTTTCATGTTCATATGAAAAATCATTTTCCCAGAAGAACAACTTTTAAATCAAAGTTTATCATAGTTTTTAATTATCCAAACCAAAACAGCCCCCGGTTTCACTACGACGGCGTATATCCGATTTTATGGAGTTCATCGTGTTTTCAGGTTTTAAATCATTAAGTTAGCATATCATATAGATATAGAACATGCTTTTAGTTGATTTTAAAAGTCAAGTTAGAAGGATTAACTTTTGTTTGCGAACAAGTTTAGAATTAACTAAACTATGTTCTAGTGATTACAAGTTTAAACCTTCGAATAAGATAGCTTTATATGTGTGAATCGAATGATGTTATGAACATCATTACTACCTCAAGTTTTCTGGATAAAACTACTAGAAATGAGAAAAATGGATCTAGCTTCAAAGGATCCTTGGATGGCTTGAAAGTTCTTGAAGCAGAATCATGACACGAAAACAGTTCAAGTAAGATTTTCACTCGAAATAAGATTGTTATAGTTGTAGAAATTGAATCAAAGTTTGAATATGAATATTACCTTGAATTACAAAGATAACCTACTGTAAATAACAAAGATTCCTTGATCTTAGATGATTACTTGGAATGGATTAGAAAGCTTGGAAGTAGACTTGCAAACTTGGAAGTATTCTTGATTTTTATGAAACTATACTTATGGAATTTATGAAGAACACTTAGAACTTGAAGATGTAACTTAAGAGAGATCAATTAGATGAAGAAAATTGAATAATGAAAGTGTTTGTAGGTGTTTTTGGTCGTTGGTATATGGATTAGATATAAAGGATATGTAATTTTGTTTTCATTTAAATAAGTCATGAATGATTACTAATATTTTTGTAATTTTATGAGATATTTCATGATAGTTGCCAAATGATGGTTCCCACATGCGTTAGGTGACTCACATGGGCTGCTAAGAGCTGATCATTGGAGTGTATATACCAATAGTACATACATCTAAAAGCTGTGTATTGTACGAGTACGAATACGAGTGCATACGAGTAGAATTGTTGATGAAACTGAACGAGGATGTAATTGTAAGCATTTTTGTTAAGTAGAAGTACTTTGATATGTGTCTTGAAGTCTTTCAAAAGTGTAAGAATACATATCAAAACACAACATGTATATACATTCTATTGGAGTCGTTAAGTCTTCGTTAGTCGTTACATGTAAGTGTTGTTTTGAAACCTTTAAGTTAACGATCTCAATTAATGTTGTTAACCCAATGTTTATTATATCAAATGAGATGTTAAATTATTATATTATCATGATATTATGATGTATGAATATCTCTTAATATGATATATACATTAAAATATCGTTACAACGATAATCATTACATATAAGTCTCGTTTCGTAATTCTTGAGTTAGTAGTCTTGTTTTTACATATGTAGTTCATTGTTAACACACTTAATGATATATTTAAATATAATTTTATCATGTTAAATATAGTGTATCAATATCTTGATATGATACATATATAATTAGTAGACGTTATCATAACGATAATCGTTATATATATCATTTCGAGTTTCTTAACTTAGTAATCTCATTTCTTATGTATATCACACATTGTTAATATACTTAGTGAGATACTTACTCATCATAATCTCATGTCAACCATATATATATATATATATATATATATATATATATATATATATATATATATATATATATATATATATATATATATATATATATATATATATATACCACAACATGTAGTTTTTACAATTTTGTAACGTTCGTGAATCTCCGGTCAACTTAGGTGATCAATTGTCTATATGAAACTTATTTCATTTAATCAAGTCTTAACAAGTTTGATTGCTTAACACGTTGGAAAAATTTAGTCATGTAAATATCAATCTCAATTAATATATATAAACATGGAAAAGTTCGGGTCACTACAGTACCTACCCATTAAATAAATTTCGTCCCGAAATTTTAAGCTGTTGAAGGTGTTGACGAATCTTCTGGAAATAGATGCAGGTATTTCTTCTTCATCTGATCTTCATGCTCCCAGGTGAACTCGGGTCCTCAACGAGCATTCCATCAAACCTTAACAATCGGTATCTTGTTTTGCTTAAGTCTCTTAACCTCACGATCCATTATTTCGACGGGTTCTTCAATGAATTGAAGTTTTTCATTGAATTGGATTTCGTCCAACGGAATAGTGAGATCTTCTTTAGTAAAACATTTCTTCAAATTCGAGATGTGGAAAGTGTTATGTACAGCAGCGAGTTGTTGAGGTAGCTCCAGTTGGTAAGCTACTGGTCCGACACGATCTATTATCTTGAATGGTCCAATGTACCTTGGATTTAGTTTCCCCCGTTTACCAAATCGAACAACGCCTTTCCAAGGTGAAACCTTAAGCATGACCATTTCTCCAATTTCAAACTCTATATCTTTTCTTTTACTGTCCGCGTAGATCTTTTGTCGACTCTGGGCGGTTTTCAATCGTTGTTAAATTTGGATGATTTTCTCGGTAGTTTCTTGTATTATCTCCGGACCCGTAATCTGTCTATCCCCCACTTCATTCCAACAAATTGGAGACCTGCACTTTCTACCATAAAGTGCCTCAAACGGCGCCATCTCAATACTAGAATGATAACTGTTGTTGTAGGAAAATTCTGCTAACGGTAGGTGTCGATCCCAACTGTTTCCGAAATCAATAACACATGCTCGTAGCATGTCTTCAAGCGTTTGTATCGTCCTTTCCCTCTGCCCATCAGTTTGTGGATGATAGGCAGTACTCATGTCTAGACGAGTCCCCAATGCTTGTTGCAACGTCTGCCAGAACCTTGAAACAAATCTTCCATCCCTATCAGAGATAATAGAGACGGGTATTCCATGTCTGGAGACAACATCCTTCAAATACAATCGCGCCAACTTCTCCATTTTGTCATCTTCTCTCATTGACAGGAAGTGTGCTGACTTGGTGAGACGATCAACTATTACCCAAATAGTATCATAACCACTTGCAGTCCTTGGCAATTTAGTAATGAAATCCATGGTAATGTTTTCCCATTTCCATTCCGGGATTTCAGGTTGTTGTAGTAGACCTGATGGTTTCTGATATTCAGCTTTGACCTTAGAACACGTCAAACATTCTCTTACATATTTAGCAATATTGGCTTTCATACCCGGCCACCAAAAGTGTTTCTTGAGATCTTTATACATCTTCCCTGCTCCGGGATGTATTGAATATCTGGTTTTATGTGCTTCTTTAAGTACCATTTCTCTTACATCTCCAAACCTTGGTACCCAAATTCTATCAGCCCTATATCGGGTTCCGTCTTCCCGAATATTAAGATGTTTCTCTGATCCTTTGGGTATCTCATTCTTCAACTTTCCTTCTTTTCCAACCCCTGTTGCGCCTCCTTTATTTGAGTAGTAAGGTTAGTACGAATAATTATATTCATAGCTTTTACCCGTATAGGTTCTCTTCCCTTTCTACTCAAAGCGTTGGCTACCACATTCGCCTTCCCCGGGTGGTATCGAATCTCAAAATCATAATCATTCAACAGTTCAATCCACCTGCGTTGTCTCATATTCAGTTGCTTCTGATTAAATATATGTTGGAGACTTTTGTGGTCGGTATATATAATACTTTTGACTCCATATAAATAATGCCTCCAAGTCTTTAATGCAAAAAAAAAAAACAGCACCCAATTCCAAATCATGAGTTGTATAATTTTGCTCGTGAATCTTCAATTGTCTAGATGCATAAGCAATCACCTTCGTTCGTTGCATTAATACACAACCGAGACCTTGCTTTGATGTGTCACAATAAATCACAAAATCATCATTCCCTTCAGGCAATGACAATATAGGTGCCGTAGTTAGCTTATTCTTCAATAACTGAAACGCCTTCTCTTGTTCATCCTTCCATTCAAATTTCTTCCCTTTATGCGTTAATGCAGTCAAGGGTTTTGCTATTTTGGAGAAATCTTGGATGAATCTTCTGTATTAACCAGCCAATCCTAAAAATTGACGTATATGCTTCGGAGTTTTTAGGGTTTCCTACTTTTCAACGGTTTCGATCTTTGCCGGGTCCACCTGGATACCTTCTTTGTTCACTATGTGACCAAGGAAATGAACTTCTTCCAACCAAAATGCACACTTTGAAAACTTAGCGTACAGTTTTTCTTTCCTCAATACTTCTAGCACTTTTCTCAAATGTTCTTCGTGCTCTTGATCATTCTTTGAGTAAATAAGTATGTCATCGATGAAAACAATGACAAACTTGTCAAGATATGGCCCACACACTCAGTTCATAAGGTCCATGAACACAGCTGGTGCGTTAGTCAATCCAAATGGCATAACCATAAACTCGTAATGACTATAACGCGTCCTAAAAGCAGTTTTTGGAATATCATCCTCTTTTACTCACATTTGATGATATCCAGAACGTAAATTGATTTTTGAATAAACCGACGAGCCTTGTAGTTGATCAAATAAGTCGTCAATTCTCGGCAGTGGATAACGGTTTTTGATGGTAAGTTTATTCAACTCTCTGTAGTCAATACACAAACTAAATGTACCATCCTTCTTCTTGACAAACAAAACAGGAGCTCCCCATGGTGATGTGCTTGGTCGAATGAAACCACATTCTAATAGTTCTTGCAGTTAGCTTTGCAGTTCTTTCATCTCACTGGGTGCGAGTCTGTAAGGAGCACGAGCTATTGGTGCAGCTCCTAGTACAAGATCTATTTGAAATTCAACAGATCGATGTGGAGGTAGGCCCGGTAATTTTTCGGAAATACATCGGGAAATTCTTTTGCGACGAGAACATCATTGATGCTCTTTTCTTCAGTTTGTACTTTCTCGACGTGTGCTAGAACAGCATAGAAACCTTTTCTTATTAGTTTTTGTGCCTTCAAATTACTAATGAGATGTAGCTTCGTGTTGCCCTTTTCTCCGTACACCATTAAGGGTTCTCCTTCTTCTCGTACAATGCAAATTGCATTTTTGTAACATACGAACTCTGCTTTCATCTCCTTCAGCCAGTCCATGCCAACTATTACGTCAAAACTCCCTAACTCTACTGGTATCAAATCAATCTTAAATATTTCGCTACCCAGTTTAATTTCTCGATTCCGGCATATATAATCTGCTGAAATTAATTTACCGTTTTCTAATTCGAGTAAAAATTTACTATCCAACGGCATCAATGGACAACTTAATTTAGCACAAAAATCTCTACTCATATAGCTTCTATCCGTACCCGAATCAAATAAAATGTAAGCAGATTTATTGTCAATAAGAAACGTACCCATAACAAGCTCCAGGTCTTCCTGTGCCTCTCCTGCATTAATATTGAAAACTCTTTCGCAGCCTTGTCCATTCGTGTTCTCCTGGTTCGGTAAATTTCTAATAATGTGGCCCGGTTTTCCACATTTATAACAAACTACATTGGCATAACTTGCTCCGACACTACTTGCTCCGCCATTACTCGTTATGACACCATTTGTTCCTTTCGTTCTGTTAACCACTGGTCCGTAGACCTCACACTTCACCGCGCTATGACCATTTCTTTTAAACTTGTTGCAAAATTTGGTGCAGAACCCCGAGTGATACTTTTCACACCTTTGGCATAGCTGCTTCTGATTGTTGTTGTTGTTGCAGTTGTTATT
The DNA here is from genome assembly GCF_046630445.1 of Rutidosis leptorrhynchoides. Lineage (NCBI taxonomy): Eukaryota > Viridiplantae > Streptophyta > Magnoliopsida > Asterales > Asteraceae > Rutidosis > Rutidosis leptorrhynchoides. The sequence goes on from NC_092339.1 coordinate 351,762,052, forward strand.
GTTGTTGGGATGATTGTTGTAGTTGTTGTTGTTGTTGTTGTTGTTGTTGTTGTTGTGCCGTTTGTTGTAGTTGCGATTGATTTTGCGATTGTTGGGATAGTTGTTGTTGTTTTGGTGACTCTTATCACCTTTTTCCTCCTACTTTCTTTTGACTAGCTTCACGTTGGCCTCTTCGGCCGCCTGTTCTTTAATTCTTCCCTCAATCTGGTTCACTAGTTTGTGAGCCATTCTACATGCCTTTTGTATGGAGGCAGGCTCGTGTGAACTTATATCTTCTTGGATTCTCTCCGGTAACCCTTTCACAAACGCGTCGATCTTCTCTTCCTCATCTTCGAACGCTCTCGGACACAATAGGCACAATTCTGTGAATCATCTTTCGTACAAAGTAATATCGAATCCCTGTGTTCGTAACCCTCTAAGTTCTGACTTGAGCTTATTGACCTCGGTTCTGGGACGGTACTTCTCGTTCATCAAGTGCTTGAATGTTGACCATGGTAGCGCGTAAGCAGCATCTTGTCCCACTTGCTCTAGATAGGTATTCCACCATGTTAACGCAATACCTATGAAGGTATGCGTAGCATACTTCACTTTGTCTCCTTCAGCACACTTACTTATGGCAAACACCAATTCAACTTTCTCGGTCCACCGTTTCAATCCGATTGGTCCTTCTGTCCCATCAAATTCTGAAGATTTGCAGGCAGTGAATTCCTTGTAGGAGCATCCTACACGATTTCTTGCACCGTTAGCTGTATTGCTAGATTCAGAGTTAATGTTGGTATGTAGCGCAGCCTGTACTGCGGCCATGTTTGAAGCAAGAAAGGCATGAAATTCATCTTCACTCATATTCAAGGTGTGTCGAGTAGTCGGTGCCATTTACTTCCAAATAGTCAAATGAAACAAGTTAATCATACAGAATATTAAGAGTAGTTAATAGTATCTCGTAGCATAATATGAAATCATTTATAAAAGCTTTTTCTTCATATTAGCGTTTTATAAGTTTAAATTCGGGTACTACCTACCCGTTAAGTTCATACTTAGTAGCTAATATACAATTCAACTACTACAATTCCATATGAAACACTGATTATAACAATATATCACATACAAATATTCTTCAAACTTACAACTTTGCTATATTACATATAACATGAAATATAGTACACTATGATACAGGACAGTTTTGAAGATAAATCTAGTTAATACGCAAGTAGTTCAGCAAAGGAAATAAAGACACGTAATTCATAAGTCCAGAAACAAGTCATGCATTCTGGTTTTACTAAGATGACTTCCCATCCTTGATTATGTGGAAAATAACCGTTATGACCATTGGCTAGGAAGCATGTTGTAATGTCGTCAAAAGGACGAGGGTTTCGTAATGTCCAACAGCCCCGTAATAATCTAAAAACCTTGTTTCTCACCCCAACTACTAAATCTGTCACTTGTGGGAAAGTTTTATTTAAAAGCTGCAATCCGATGTTCTTTTTCTCACTTTGGTAAGAAGCGAACATCACTAACCCGTAAGCATAACATGCTTCTTTATGTTGCATGTTAAAATCTCTTTCTAATTCACGAAATCCTATGTTGGGATATGTTGAGTCAAAATAGGTTCTTAACCCGTAGCGTAAAATTGCATTTGGGTTCCCCGCAAAAACGCTTTAAAGAAAACACGGCGTAACTTAAAGTCTCCCCAATGTGATATACCCTGTTTGGACCCCGAAGTTGTATAGTGTTAATATGAATTAAGCTTAAATAAAGGTTCCTTAGAAGAGGGCTATATAAGGAACCTATGTAGTCCTAATTAGATAGCCATGGTATTGTAACTGAGTTCTAGAAGCTGTGGAATTTAATTTGTACCGATTCTCTCTAGTACCGAGTCTCTTTCTTACATACCGAATCTCATTCTATCTTATCATTTCTCTCAATCTCAACATGATCTGGCCTATCATTTGGTATCAGAGCTACCAGGAAGTGATTCTACATCACTATATCGATCCAGAGATTGTAGTTTACAGAATCTGAACACTCTCGGTATATTGAATCAGATTCGGAATTATCGAATTTGATAATCTGACGTTCAGATTCTTGTGATAAGTTCAGCGAAGGTGTATTAGGTCTATTAGAAAGAGTTTCGATCATCATTACAGCTTTTTAACTTCAATTATGGAGAATCAAGTTGATTTTTAGAGTTTGTGGCTAAAACTCTCGGTATTGCTTAATTCAAGCTTGATTCTGGTGTTTTGTGAAGATTTAAAGATTCAGTTGTGTTCGTAAGGTGTTAAATCACATTTCTGTCAGTTCAATTTCTTCAATTCTTCAAGTTTTGAAGATTTGATCAACATTCGGTATCGTAACTGTCATACCGAATCTGCTTCATTACTGGAAATTCATCTTAAGTGTTGCAGATTGTGGTGTGTTTGTGATTCTATCACATTCGGTTTGATCATACGCAGCTAATTGGTGTGGTTTGAGAAAGGATTCTGTTATATTTCTAAGTTTTAGACTTAGACTCGGGATTATCAATTGCTACAGTTGACATTCGGTATTCTATACATTCGGTATCTTTGATATTTTGTGTGATACTAACTTATTTCCTTGTGCAGCAAGGTTACAGAATCTAATTCAAAGGGATTGAATTGAGTTTGAACTTCAAATTCATACAGAATCTGACTACCGAGTCAGATACAGAATCCGTTTTTCTGTATCACTTAATCCATTGGTTTTAAGTATTCTGAGGCTTCAAGTTGTGTGGTTACCGAATCCATACCGAATTTGGGTGTGGTACTTGTGATTCTTATCAGTTTCTGATACAGAATCTGGTATACCGAATTGTTGCCGAATCTGCTCCAGTACCGAACCACTTACCGAATCTGCTACTGTACTGAATTTTTACCGAATCTGACATTCTTGTTAGATTTTATACTGAACCCTGATCATAGATTGTGTTTAATACAGAATCTATACCGAATCTACCTCAATTTAAGATGTCTACTCAAGATACTCTTATCATTGGATCAGATTCCCGACCTCCAGTGTTGTTTGATGGCAAGTACACTCAGTGGCTTCATCGTATTACTCAGTACATAGACTATAAGGGTGAGAAATCTAAACATATTTGGGCTTCTCTGAGAGATGGTCCAGTTGTTGATTTTCATTCGGATACTGGTATGCCAATTCCAGTCTATGAACTTTCTGGTGATAAACGTGAAAGAGCTCAGGGTGACATAGAGGCTAAGAATATTGTCATGCAAGCTATCCCATATGAGCTATTTGAAAATATTGATAGCAACACTACTGCAAAATATATATGGGATGAGATCAAACAACAACAAGAAGGTTATGACATGTCAGTCATTACTAAATTGAATAAGGCTCTGGGATTGTATGAAGATTTCAAGCAGGAACCATAAGAGCTACCCACGGATTCCTACCGTCATTTCAATGGTGTTCTCAATGAGTTGAAAAGGTGTAAGATTGTAAAAGTACATGCTGAAGTCAACATGAAATTCCTCAAAAAGCTCAATGCTGATTGGCTTCCTTATGGAACCATTGTTCGATCTACCAAAGAGATTGACAAGTTGACTATTCATGAGCTTGTTGGAGTTCTTATGCATTACCAACCTGAGGTGTCTAAACTTCAAGAAGGAAGGAAAGAGTCATCTCCAAGTGATCCTCTTGCTCTAATTGCTAAAAAGAAGAGCAAATCATTTTCTAAAAGCTTGTCCAAGAAAGTGCTTGTTGAAGAATCAACTGATTCTGAAGAGTTGAATCTTTCTGATGTTGATGATTCACACCTTGAATTAGTCAAGATGGCCGCCATGTTCACAAATGCCTTGAACAAACACAAGTTTAAAGGCAAATCAAGCAATCAACGCAAACACTCATCATCTTCCTCGTACTACAGGAAAGCTGATCAATCCAAACAACAACGTGCTGATGATTCCAAGAAGGAAGATTCAATCTGTTTCAATTGTGGCAAAGCTGGTCATTACTCTCGTGAGTGCAAAATGCCTAAGAAGAAGGACGCAGCTTACTACAAGAATAAAATGTTGATGGCTAAGATTGTGGAAACTGGGGGAGAGCTGAAACCGGTTGATGATACTTGGTTTAACTGGACTGATGATTCAGACTCAGAGGTGGAACATGCAAATGTTTGCAAGGTGACCAAGCTCATCAAAGCTAAGGAAGCATTGGAGAATTTTGACTCAACATCTAACGATGATGAGGTACAATCAACTGAAATCTCACCTGATTTTATAAAAATGCAAAATGACTTGATGAAGAATCTGGTCTCAATGTCAAAAGAAGTCAAAGGCTTAAAATCTGAAAACAAGGTTTTAAAAGACAAAATCAAACTTTCTGAGACCAAACCATCTTCATCCAAATTACAATCGGAATTGCAAAAGTTGACCGTCCAACTCAGCTCCTCGGAATCTGAGTTGGAAGATCTTAAAAAGACAATTCATCCGATTAAAGTCGAACGAACTGATTATCATTTAAAATCTGAACGACTTGCAGAAAAAGTTCAATTCTTAGAAAAAGATCTTTCTTATTTAAAAAACCAACATGAACCCACACTTTCTAAGCTAAACAAGAAAATTATTCATTTGGAAAACGCAATAATTGAAAAAGACACCGAAATCTCCTCATTGTCAAAAGAGTCTGTTCTAATGAAAGCTCAACTTGCTCGATATGAGGAAAAACTCTATCGAACAGAGCAATCCAAAGCTATCATGGATATGGAACTTTCAAAACAAACAATTTTCATGAATAGACCAAAAAAGATTCATGGTGAAAAGTGGGGGTTGGGTTTTGAAGATCCTAAGATCTTAGATGGAGCTTCCAAAAAGATACCAGGATTATATCATTCTGATTACTTTCAAGCTGGTTTACCACCGCATTTTGTGCATTCTTCTGATGCTGATTTTGATGATATTATTGTTAATCGCTAATCTAAAAAATACCATCAAATTAGCTTAATGTATGAGAAAATTAATGCAAAAATGGGTAAATCAAATCCTGCTTTCTTGAAGGAACTTATTGAAAATTAAAAGAATGTGCAATGTGCTAATTATGTGCCGACACGTAGATTGGTTTACATTCCTACACTCATGCTAGAGAAATACATTTTAATGCTTGAGAATGACGTGTTTAACAAACCTAGTTCTAGCATTGTTAACATAGATGAGGTGTTTAATGAACCAACTTTTGATGTGAAACCTGTAGTGACCCGAACTTTTCCATGTTTATATATATTAATTGAGATTGATATTTACATGATTAAATGTTTCCAACATGTTAAGCAATCAAACTTGTTAAGACTTGATTAATTGAAATATGTTTCTTATAGACAATTGACCACCCAAGTTGACCGGTGATTCACGAACGTTAAAACTTGTAAAAACTATATGATGACATATATATGGATATATATATAGTTAACATGATACTATGATAAGTAAACATATCATTAAGTATATTAACAATGAACTACATATGTAAAAACAAGACTACTAACTTAATGATTTTTAAACGAGACATATATGTAACGATTATCGTTGTAAAGACATTTAATCTATATATATCATATTAAGAGATATTCATACATGATAATATCATGATAATATAATAATTTAAAATCTCATTTGATATTATAAACATTGGGTTAACAACATTTAACAAGATCGTTAACCTAAAGGTTTCAAAACAACACTTACATGTAACGACTAACGATGACTTAACGACTCAGTTAAAATGTATATACATGTAGTGTTTTAATATTTATTTATACACTTTTGAAATATTTCAATACACTTATCAAAATACTTCTACTTAACAAAAATGCTTACAATTACATCCTCGTTCAGTTTCATCAACAATTCTACTCGTATGCACCCGTATTCGTACTCGTACAATACACGGCTTTTAGATGTATGTACTATTGGTATATACACTCCAATGATCAGCTCTTAGCAGCCCATGTGAGTCACTCAAAACGGATTTAAAATGAAGAAGTTATATGTAAAACAATATTGGATAATTTTTCTCATTTTAGCTACGTGAAAATTGGTAACAAATCTATTCCAACCATAACTTAATCAACTTGTATTGTATATTATGTAATCTTGAGATACCATAGACACGTATGCAATGTTTCGACCTATCATGTCGACACATCTATATATATTTCAGAACAACCATAGACACTCTATATGTGAATGTTGGAGTTAGCTATACAGGGTTGAGGTTGATTCCAAAATATATATAGTTTGAGTTGTGATCAATACTGAGATACGTATACACTGGGTCGTGGATTGATTCAAGATAATATTTATCGATTTATTTCTGTACATCTAACTGTGGACAACTAGTTGTAGGTTACTAACGAGGACAGCTGACTTAATAAACTTAAAACATCAAAATATATTAAAAGTGTTGAAAATATATTTTGAACATACTTTGATATATATGTATATATTGTTATAGGTTCGTAAATCAACCAGTGGCCAAGTCTTACTTCCCGACGAAGTAAAAATCTGTGAAAGTGAGTTATAGTCCCACTTTTAAAATCTAATATTTTTGGGATGAGAATACATGCAGGTTTTATAAATGATTTACAAAATAGACACAAGTACGTGAAACTACATTCTATGGTTGAATTATCAAAATCGAATATGCCCCTTTTTATTAAGTCTGGTAATCTAAGAATTAGGGAACAGACACCCTAATTGACGCGAATCCTAAAGATAGATCTATTGGGCTTAACAAACCCCATCCAAAGTACCGGATGCTTTAGTACTTCAAAATTTATATCATATCCGAAGGGTGTCCCGGAATGATGGGGATATTCTTATATATGCATCTTGTTAATGTCGGTTACCAGGTGTTCACCATATGAATGATTTTTATCTCTATGTATGGGATGTGTATTGAAATATGAAATCTTGTGGTCTATTGTTACGATTTGATATATATAGGTTAAACCTATAACTCACCAACATTTTTGTTGACGTTTAAAGCATGTTTATTCTCAGGTGAATATTAAGAGCTTCCGCTGTTGCATACTAAAATAAGGACAAGATTTGGAGTCCATGTTTGTATAATATTGTGTAAAAACTGCATTCAAGAAACTGATTTCGATGTAACATATTTGTATTGTAAACCATTATGTAATGGTCGTGTGTAAACAGGATATTTTAGATTATCATTATTTGATAATCTACGTAAAGCTTTTTAAACCTTTATTTATGAAATAAAGGTTATGGTTTTTTTTAAAAATGAATGCAGTCTTTGAAAAACGTCTCATATAGAGGTCAAAACCTCGCAACGAAATCAATTAATATGGAACGTTTTTAATTAATAAGAACGGGACATTTCAAAACCAGTTCTACCTGCTTTACCTGCATGTTCTGATAATGTTTTTCGTGAAGACCTAGCACATGAACTAACTGTTTTCTTTGAGACAGAATCTCTAGGTCAAAATTCTTTAGATGAAAAAGTAGAACCTCATACTGAACCGATCATTGAACCTTTGATAGATTTTGAAAGTCAACTTGATCCTTTGCACGATTATTATTTGCATTTACCTGCTGTACGGAATTTGAATCGTATAGTAGCTCAACTAGAAAAGGAGAATATTGATTTGCAACTTAAGTGCCAATCATTAGAACAAATGCTTGCCCTGTGTGATAAATTGCCTTCACTGCCTAAGAAAGAATGTTCCTATGCTTTTAAGGAGGGTGAAGTGATAGTTTCTGCTGAAGAATTATGTCTTGAGATTAAAAGCTTAAAAAAAAAGATAATTCAACTGAAACAGGCTAACACACTTAAGCAATCGTCTAATGTTGAAACCAATGTGCTTGAATGTATTGGTGGGATTACTAAGAAGGGAAAGGGAATGTCAACATCTAAGGATGTAAAACCCATTACTATTCTTAAAAATCCTCTCCGTTCTCAATTTGGCAATCGTGGTTCAAAATTTGTTTCTACAACTCAATTTGTTGTCAAAAAGGTTCATTCTCCTGATGGTTCTGTGTCAACTGAAGAGATTCCTAAGATTCCAATGACAAAAACTTCAAAAGCGAGTCTTTTAACAACATCAGTTAAGTCCACACAACACACAAGTCCTAAACCTAATTTAAGTGAGTATGATGCAAATGAACGTAAAATCAAATTGGAAATTTTGCAAAATCAATCATCTCATGTGTCAACTAAAGAGTTTGGACGTCTAACTAACAAAGGTGTTTCTCGTGTCACAGGTCATAATCCAAACTTGAATTACAAATCTGTATGGGTTCCTAAGTCCACGACTAAGAAAGTAGTAACCAAACCAACGCAATCTGCTAGTCGGCCTAGGAAATCATCTCATGTTTTTCAATTTTCGTCTGTGAACAAAACATCTACTTGGAATAAGTTGTGTGTTAAGACTTCTGATAACGATGTAAAACTTGATATTGCGTATGATGCTTCATGTAATGTGTTTTTAAATGATGATTTATTGTCTAAACTGCATGATGCTTTACGTGATTATCTTGTCGTTGATCCAAAGTTTATTGTTGGTACTAACCGTAGAGGACCCAAGAAACTTTGAGTACCTAAACTCTAGGAAATTCACATTTACAGGGTTTCGACGTCTGTGTTTGGTATATCGATTCCGGTTGTTCTCGACACATGACGGGCTATAAATCCTTGCTTGTCAACTTCATTGACAAATTCCTAGGAATGGTTACTTTTGGAAATGATGAAATTGCAGCGATAACGGGTTATGGAGATTATGTGCAAAATGGCATAACAATCAAACGGGTTTCATATGTTGAAGGTTTGGGGTGCAGTTTATTTAGTGTAAGTCAATTGTGCGATGGAGATCTTAAAGTTCTGTTTGAACGTCGACAATGCTCGGTGCAATCCACCGAAGGAAATGATCTTCTTGTTGGTAAACGTTGTGCTTCACTATACACTATTGACCTCAATGATGCACCTTCACATACAACCATGTGTTTGGTCACTCGTTCTACCAAAGAAAATTCATGGTTATGGCATCATCGGATGTCACACCTGAATTACAAGGGTATCAATCGACTAGTCTCCAAAGACTTAGTTGATGGTATTCCTACCTTTCACTATGATAAGCATCATGTGTGTTCATCATGTGCGATGGTAAGCTGAAATGGACTAATCATTCGCTTAAGCAAAACCCCGGTACTTCATCGTCTTTGCAACTATTGCATATGGACTTATGTGGACCCATGCGTATTTCTAGCCTCGGTGGCAAGAAACATGTGCTTGTCATTGTCGATGACTATACTCGTTTTACATGGATTTTTCTTCTGCGAACTAAGTCAGAAACCCCCGCCATTATCATTGAGTTCATTAAAAAGACTCAACGCTCTTTTAACAAACATGTTAAGAGCATTCGAACTGATAATGGGACAGAATTTACGAATGACCTGCTTGATAGTTATTTGAAAGACCAAGGCATTGAACATCAGTTCTCTGCTGCTCGGACACCCCAACAGAATGGAGTAGTCAAACGACGTAATCGTACGTTATGCGAAGCAGCTCGAACGATGCTTGCTTACTCCAAACTACCTCCAAAAATGTGGGAGGAGGCCATTTCAACTGCATGTTATACCCAAAATCGTTGTATTGTTAATAAACGTTTTGATAAAACTCCATATGAGTTATTATATGGTAGACGCCCGAATGTCAAATATTTCTGTGTCTTTGGTTGTATATGCTATGTGCTTAACGATTTTGACAGCCTCGGAAAGTTTGATCCAAATGGCGATCAAGCCATATTTCTCGGTTATTCTTCGAACAAAGTTACTTATCGGGTTTATCACAAACGGACAAAAATGATTAAAGAGAGCATCAATGTCAAGTTCGATGAATTTTCGGGAATGGCTTTTGAATAACTCAGTTCAAAACCCGATCCTAACCTGGCTACTTCTTCTTCCGTGCAAAACTCAATTTTCTTGACGAAGGGTGTTCCTACGGTTACATCAGAGGAACTGGATATCTTGTTTGATAGTCTTTATGCTCCTCAACGGATTTCAAATGTTCAAATCGTACCGGTTACACCGTCACAGTCAACTACTGTGGAGACTCAACAAAGTCTTTTTGATGAAGATACAACACCAACTGATTCACCTGTTGCTTCTTCATCCTCCCTACCACCTCCTATTACTGATAATCTTGAACCAATTCAAGATTCATTAGTTGATACAACTCCAGCTGTTTCTCCAGATACTCAATTGAATCCATTAGATAACGTTACATCAGATCAAGCGGATCAAGGCATAACGTCAACAACGGTTTATGTTTCAATGGATACCACTGATGTACAACCTCTTTCACACAACCGATGGACTAAAAGTCATCCAAATAGATCTTATTATTGGTGATGCATCTGCTCCAGTCTCAACTCGAAGGGCTACTTGGAATATGTGTCTATACACTGCCTTTCTTAGTAAGATTGAACCAACAACGGTTGCTCAAGCTTTACTAGATCCTAACTGGGTGGTTGCAATGCAAGAAGAGATCAATCAATTTGAATGGTTGAAAGTATGGCGATTGGTTCCAAGACCAACTAGTCAACGACCAATAGGGGTTAAGTGGATTTTTAAGAACAAGAAGGATTCTGATGGAATTGTGGTTCGGAATAAGGCACGTCTTGTGGCCAAGGGATATCGACAACAAGAGGGTATTGATTATGACTAAACGTTTGCTCCGGTTGCTAGGATTAAGGCTATTCATCTTTTCCTTGCATTTGCTTCTCATATGAAGTTCACGGTGTTTCAAATGGACGTCAAAACTGCTTTTCTGAACGGTCATCTTCAAGAGGAAGTCTATGTCGATCAACCAGAAGGCTTTGTCGATCACATTCATCCAAATCACGTCTACTTCTTGAAGAAAGCTTTATACGGTCTGAAGCAAGCACCGCGTGCATGGTACGAGACCTTAACAAAGTACTTGCTGGACAATAGCTTCTCTCGTGGAATGATTGATACAACGTTATTCATCCGTAAAAACCACGGTCACATTCTCTTGGTTCAAATTTAAGTTGATGACATTATTTTTGGTTCCATGTCCCCGGCCTTATGCAAAGAATTTGGTGATCTTTTGGCCAACAAATTAGAAATGAGCATGCTTGACCAGTTAAATTTCTTTTTGGGGTTACAAGTAAAACAATTACCAAACGGGATTTTTCTCAGTCAAACAAAGTATATCAATGATATGCTAAAACGTTTTAAAATGACTGCTTTAAAATCAATGACAACCCCAATGAGGACTTTACTGGATGCTGATGCTAATGGGGAACCCTTTGATGTTACACTTTATCGAAGCATGGTTGGTTCTTTAATGTATCTGACTGCAAGTCGACCCGACATTACACTTGCTGTAACTGTCTGTGCCCGCTTTCAGTCAAACCCTAAGAAATCTCATTCCAAAGCGGTTGTTAGGATTTTTCAGTACCTTAAAGGTACACCTAACCTTGGGATCTGGTATCCTCATGGATCCGATTTCAATCTCACTGCTTACACTGATGCGGATCATGGCGGTTGCCATGTTGATAGAAAAAGCACATCTGGATCAATTCAGATGTTGGGGAATAGGCTAGTTGGTTGGTCATCCAAAAAGCAGAACTGTGTGTCTTTATCAACAGCTGAGTCTGAGTACATTGCTGCAGCTCATTGTTGTTCAAAAGTTTTGTGGATGCAAACTCAACTTTTAGACTATGGCTTTAAGATTTCTAAGACCCCGATTTACTGTGATTCACAAAGTGCTATTGCAATTACAAGCAACCCAGTCCAACATTCTAAGACTAAACACATAGATATTCGCTATCATTTCATTAAGGACCATGTAGAGAAAGGGGATGTAGAGTTATACTTTGTGCCTACCAAAGTACAATTAGCTGACATGTTTACTAAGCCTTTAGATGAACTTAGGCTAAAATCCTTGATCAAAGAGATTGGCATGGTAGAGTATAGTGCTTGATATTCCTTAGATCTGTTGGGACTTATTCTTGAGATCTTGTGTTAAGGGGGAGTAGATACTTTCTAGGGGGAGCAACTACTTTCATATGCTTTGGAAATCATCTTTTAAGGGGGAGCCTTTAGATTTATGATAACTTCCTGGATATAATTGTTCAATGGTTACGTAAGGGGGAGGTAACTCATTGATATCATATTTCAAGGGGGAGTTAATTCATTTTCTAGGGTAATTTATCAAAATGCTGATTTACGTTCTTGTATATCACATTTTGAGGGGGAGAAAAAGGGAGAAAATGAAAAAATTACTCAAAAATATTGTTTTAACAATTTATCAAAATATTGTTTTAACAACCCGTTTTAACAATTGGTATCACTGAAGATTTGTACTTTGTTCACAAAATTCAAAGTTCTTTTAAGTACAAATCTTTTTTTGGAAAATTCATAAAAATTGGAAAAGATAAAATCCAAAAATATTTGTTTTTTACTGGATAAAATCCGATTTTTAGCATTATACCGAATCTGACATTCAACAGTACAAATTCGGTAAGTTCAAAGTTTTCAAAATTGTCTCAGAAATATTTTTCATAAAAAGATTGAAATGGATATTGAGAGAAAAAGTCAATTTGTCAAGATTTGAAGTTAAATTGATAAAGTTTTGAAAATTGGACTGAATTCGGTATAATAGGCCCATTATGTAAAGCCCATTCGGTATTTTACCTTCGGTATCTATAAAAGGAGGGTCAAAGTCAAACTTACTCATTTACTGTTGTTAATTACCTACCGAGTCTGCTTGATTATACCGAATCTGCCTAATCTACCGAGTCCGTCTCTCTGTATCTTCAAATTCTTGGGTAAGTGTTCATTTTAATTAACATACTTATAGATCTGAGATAATTATGTGTCTATCAACCAGAAAAGATCAAAATAACTGGATTTTAACTCTCAATTTTGAAATTCTGTTGATTTTACCGAGTCTGAGTCGTATTCTATTAATCCTTGATTAAACTCAATTGATTTGGTTAATTAACATGAATTATTGTCTAATCTGAGTTATATTGATTGATCTATCATTTGACCAAGCTTGATTACATGTTTAATTGATTGTTTGATGGATTCTGTATCTACCGAATATGTTCTATCTACTGTACCGAGTCTGTTCATACAATTAACATGTTGCTATGCTTTAATTGATTGGTTAATTGATTATGGTTGTGATTTTACATGATAGAATATGCATGTTTGAGTGTCTTTATGTTAATTTTGGAGATACCGAATCTGTTCTTCTCTTGATACCGAATCTGACTTTTGGTACCTTGAAAATTTTTGATTTTTATCTTCAAACACTTAACTTGTTTATTCTATATCTTTCTGATCTGAAAACTCAAGCTTATTTGGTTACAGAATCTCAAGTTTTCATGACTACCGAATCTGCTTGAAATGTGTTTAAAAATTGACTAAGTGTTGTTCTGATTCTTTGTGTAGTATAATTGACTTTGCATGATAAATTTATATTGTGATGAATATCATATGAATGTCATGATTGTCAATTATTTGATCATATTTGAGAATAAAAGATTTTTTATATTTTTGAAAAACCATAAAAATCTTAAAATAGAAAAGATAAAACATATACAAAGGATTTCAAAGATAAATAAGAATAGAGATATATGCTTTTTGAATATCTTGCGGTCTTCTATTTCTTATTTGTACAGCTAAATGGGGAACAATCACTTCATCAACTCTGAAACCAGTATTCCCTGCAACTACTGGACAGCAATTCTAAAGAGGCACACACTGTGTCCTGCTCTCAGTACTACTGCCAGTGTAGCTGTAACAGATCTGGAGTTACTTAACAGAACAATTAGGTTTGTGGAAGTGTAACGACCCGGAATTTTCCGATCGTTCTATACTTATGAGATTAATATTTACATAAATTAAACCTTACTAACATGATAAGCAATCCAAACTGTTGAGACTTATATTTTTGAAGAGAGTTTTACACAACGTTTGACCGTCCAATTTGACCGATGATATCACGAACTATATAACACACGATAATTATACGATTATGTATATGTACATATCTATACATATTTAACATGATTTAAGGATAGTTTAACATTTCATTATGAACTAACAACAATGAGTTATAAGTATACTTTGAGACCACTAACTTAAGTTTTCAAAACGATAACTATATGTAAAGTTTTTTGACATATATACTTACAATCTTTAATGTGTTGTGATTTATGTCACAAATATGATTTAAGTGTAATGGGATTAATTTGTAACCAAAATAATCTTGATAAATATTAAACAAGTTTGGGGAAGTGTGGAGTGCACACTTGTTTGAACTTATCTTGATTATGACGGGGGTTCGGGGGCAGCGCCCCCGATAAGCGGGGTCCAAGGGGTGGCAACCCCTGGCGGGGTCCAAGGGACAGAGCCCCTGGCCCGATTTTGAGCTTCTTTTACCGTATCATACCCATCATCCATACGTATTTACTATTGGTAAATACACATCAAATCAATATCCTTATCAGCTTTAGATCTGCCCTAGATAAGAGGGAATCTTATTTGTAAGCTAGCATACATTATTACTCAAAAATTCAACACAATAATTTATCCTTGTTCCCTCAACAACCAGACTGTCCTATAAGTATCACCATCACCTTGGTTTTTCATTTCATTCTTACAACCATCTTTCTCTAACAAAAAAAAAAAAAAAACACACTCTTAGGAACTCTAAGTGTTCTTCACAATCTCAGCAAATACTCATGAAGAACTAGCTTCATGAACAACCTATAATCATCATAAGAAAGTTTGATCAAGATTATTTTCTATCTTTTCCAGTAGCTTTATCCAAGTAACTTGAGGTAGTAACCTTATTCATAATCTTATTCGATTCATATTTATATAGCTATCTTATTTTGTGTTATAAAATTTTTAACAACAAGAACATAGTTTGAATGATTTCAAACCTGTTCGCAAACTAAATAGATCCTTCTAATTTGATTTTTAAAACACTTCTAAACCTGTAATATATCATATTATGACAAAATCGGATTAATCATATCTTGGCTAATTAACATAATATTTAATATATATTTACTTATGATTTGATTTTATATATTTCAGGACCACCCGTAAACAATACGAGAAGATTAATCATAAGACCTCATGATTGTACGCAACACGTCATCTGACAACACGGTACTTTATGTACGCAACACGTCATTTGACAACATGGTACCATGGGTCGAGATTAATTCTGATCAACACGAATACGATGGGGTCTTTATTTATTTTATTGAGCAACTAATTATGGACCATTAACAACAGATTGCTAACTACGGACTAAGAAAATATTAAAAGTATTATAAGTATATATATATATATATATATATATATATATATGTAACGATTACTTGAAAAGAAAATATGTTGATATATTATATATATGGTTAGGTTCGTGATATCTATCGGAGACCAAGTCGAGTTAAATACCTTCAAGGAAAAGGTGAGTATATAGTCCCACTTTTAAACTCTAAATACTTCGGGATGAGAATACATGCATTTTATGATTTACGTTATGGACACAAGTGATTAAAAATATATATTCTACGTTGAGTTGTACCACTGGCATAATTCCCTGTAACTTGGTAACTAATATTTACATGAGGTATTGTAAAAGCGAATCATGTTGATAGATCTATCGGGCCTGACAACCCCAACCGGACTGGACGACCAGTATTCAACGGTTGCACAGTACTTCGTTTCGGTAACTACACTTGGTACGGTGTGGTAAGATTTCATAATAAAGGAAATATGCGACGTTGATTAAATGTTAAGTATGGTTATCAAGTGCTCAACAACTTAGAATATTTTTATTAAAACGTTTATATATGAAATCTTGTGGTCTATATTTATAACGCTGCCGGCATTAAACCTATATCTCACCAACTTTATGTTTACATTTTAAGCATGTTTATTCTCAGGTGATAACTAAAAGCTTCCGCTGCAACATGTTGAATTTAAGCAAGATCTTGAGTATGCATATTTGTGTCAAAAATAAAACTGCATATCGGAGGATTTGTAATGTAAAATATGTTGGAGGTCGTATTGTTATTATCACATGTAAAGTTTGTAAGTCTAAGATTATCGCTAAACGATAATCATTATTAAGTTGTTTAAACCTTGTATTTGTAATAAAAGCTATGGTTTGTATTGTAAAAACGAATGCAGTTTTTGAAAAATGTCGCATATAGAGGTCAATACCTCGCGATGAAATCATATGTTATTGTATTCGTCCTTATGGTTAAGGTCGGGTTATGACAGGAAGCTACACAACCTACTACGGAAAATCCAGAGGGAACACAAGCTCGTTTTGAATTTCAACTGAGAGGAGTTCAAGGGAGGAGGAGTATCACTAAAGCTGATTTCAGGAGGATATTCAGACTTCCTGTTGTGCAGAATGCTCCTGCTTTTCCTGCTACTCAGCAAATGATGACTTCTGTCTTTGATCTTGGTTATGTTGGAGCTACCAATGTTCCACCGGCTAAGTTTCTGAAGAAATATCTGCACTCAAGGTGGTATGTGATCTTCTCAATCATCAACAGATGCTTGCTAATAACAAGGAGTGGATCCGATAGCTTGACTGTGCCAATGCTGAAAGTATTCTACTCTTTCATAAGAGTAGAGGCTCCTGACTATGCTGAGCTTTTATGGGATCTGGTTCAAGCTCAAGTTGATAAGCCAAGGGGTTCATACATCCCTTGCGAAAGGTTTTTCTGTATCTTTATCCATGATGCTATAAATGCTTGCAGAAATGCAAATATATTTGTACCAGGTACACATGGATTACAGATGAAACGATTTAGGGAGCTGAAGATGAATACCCCGATGGTGTCTGATAATCAATTCACTGCGCCTATTCCAAATTAGCTAGTGAGGCTAGCTGAACCCCAAGACGCTCGTATGTGTTCTTATTTTGAGGCTGTAGGAATACCTCTTCCGAACCCGGTACAACAAGAACAAGTTGAACCCGCCGCGGTTCCACCCCAGAGGTTGTAGAGGAACCTGTAGTTCAACCACCCAGGCCATCTAATCCTCCACTTAGGGTGAACCTTAAACAATCTAGGGCAGCACACCAAGCTCAACCCGTGAGGATCAGGGAACCTAGTCCAACTAGGATTGAACCAACCCTTTCCACAACACCCGAAGTGAGTAGTGACACCGACTCTTCAGCAACAGCATCTGAATCATCTCTCGAACATTCTCCTAAGAGAACTCGATATATACCTGATGAGATGATTCAGACTCCGCCAACCCAACGAGAAACTAGATCTAGGACTTCGACACCTATCGTCCGCCAAACAGTTACTACTGCCGTTGGTGATACGGACCAAGACCTAGAACCAATTAGGTCACCCTCACCCATCTCCGTATCACATCTAATAATAACAGTAAGCCTTACGCTAAATGAAGCGCAAGTTTCGGTAGGCAAGAGATCTAAATGCACGGATGGTAAAAAGGCCACTAAGCCCATCCAATCTAAACAGGACTTAATAATAAATCCTACAAAGCAAGGTACTTCGGTATCTAAGGAAGTAAAGTCTTCCTCTGCAGTAAAGTCTGCGTTGACTCAATCGATTAAGGAAACTCCATCATTGAAGTCCAAAACGGCCGAAGGGGAGCCGAAAAGTCTTGAAAAGGCACCCTGCGTATCGGCTGGAAATCCTCATGTGCCTCAATGTACAACAGGGTCTCTAGGTCCAGCTTATCTTAATGAGGAAGATCTGTCGCGTCCCATGGAAACGAGTCAACATGACAATCCTTCGGAATATTTATCAGACTTCCAGCAGAATGATCCCTTGATTCATGAAAGTGATTCATTGGATCAAACCACTTCTCTTGCGGATTCTGAATCTCAGGGTCTGGAGGAAGAGTCTTTAACTGAAAGAGATTTACCACCTCATGGTATATCAATGATTTTAGGAGTCGGAGATAGCAATATCTCTGCGAGAGCTAAACCGACGGGT
The DNA here is from genome assembly GCF_046630445.1 of Rutidosis leptorrhynchoides. Classification (NCBI taxonomy): domain Eukaryota; kingdom Viridiplantae; phylum Streptophyta; class Magnoliopsida; order Asterales; family Asteraceae; genus Rutidosis; species Rutidosis leptorrhynchoides. Next base: position 351,780,086 of record NC_092339.1, read on the forward strand.
AGTTCTGCTACTTTGTCAGAGTCCCATGAGACCAAAGTCATGAAGGCGGATGCTTCGAAAGAAACTTCGCCGGTGACAACTCCGGTTGTTACCCAACCTCCATCAGAAGGGGATATCACGAATCTGACTAGTAGTATGTACAGCCCTACATATAAGAATAATACCACACAATCATCCTTACCTGCCCTCATGGCAACTCATACACTTCCATCGACATCGCCTTCCACAGATGCTACTGATGCTGCTTTTCTCCATGGTTACACTGTTGTTTCACCAACTGGGTTACCTTCTCGGATTTCAAATAGATATGGATTACAGTATCTCTCTGACAATGAAGTGGAGGAGCTCTATCTTGTTGAGTTTGCTAAACGGACTGATCTTGATGAAATTCGCGAGACTATGATGATTTATCTTGAGCAAGCAAGGATAGTGTATCCTTTCTCTCCATGCAAGTCACCTGGACCAATTCACATGCCTGATCATGATGATTTTGATCCTGACAATCTTCATGAGGGGGAGAATAGACAAAGTGGTCATCGGTCCAGTGGTTATGAAGCTGGTACATCTAGTCAACAGAAGAATAAAGATGTTGTTGATATATCTGATTCCGGTAGTGATGAAATTGAGGAAATCTAGTGTGAATGTTTTCTAGATGAATCAGAAAGTCAGAGAGAGGGTGACTCAGGGATGTTAATGATTATGGATACAGCTGATCAATCAGAGAATAAGTCATCTCAAGAGAACAATCAAAACTTTGACAACATTGAAGATATTTTGAAGGGGTCATCAAGTGTCGCCAATGAATTTAATGATCATCAATTTGTTAACTTGATTTCTCCAACTGATGAATTTGGAATTCACTTCGAAAAGGAGATTTTCTCTAATGGCAAAGAAGATACTACAAATCCTCCTGATTTGAATGTTCCATTTCAAACTGCAGAGATTGTTCTTGAGCGTGATGTTGATTACCAACTAAGTGAGGATGAAGAGAAAAAGATTCTTCATTCACCATTCATTGAACAACAAGCATATAGAATCTATGGTGATTCTGATCTCGTCCTTTCTGCATCAATGAGTGTTCTGGGTGCATGGAAATATCATAAGAAGCCTGAATATCTCAAAGCTTATCTGAGTGTTCGCAATAAATTCAAATTGAAGAATGAAGAGAACTTCAAATTCAGCGAAATTCAGAGATCAAACGCATAAATAAGATTTTAATGATTAATAAGGATGAAGTGAAGATGCCATTGTTTCAAGTTACAAGAATGGATGATGAGGATTATCAATTTTCAGAAGCAGATTTTGATAAACTGAAGATGGACGACATTATTTTCATTTAGAATTATTTGATTAACTTGAATGAATCTGCAACAATTTATCATGCTACTGCAATGAAAGCAGTCTACAGGTTTATTCTTGATTCGATGAGATGGATGTCTTCTCATGATTTTCAAATGGGTTTGGAATCTGGACACAAAAAGCTCGGAATCAAACTGCCAAATCAAGTGATTGAAGAGCTTAGATATATGTCCTTACTTGAAGTGAGCGACTGTCCATATGTGTTTGTATTTGTCAATTCTCACTATACAAAGATCTTCATCAGAGTCTCAGATTTCATAAGATACTCAGACGGAATGTTGATATATGCTTTCAAATACATGAGATGGAGACTGATCAATAACAGCTATTCAACTGAAGATAATGAGATTGTCAAGTACATTCTCACAAGATTGAAAAGTCGTCTTAAAATAAGAGTGAATATACGAAGATATGAGAATCTCAAGGGATTCAAATCTAAAGTTCACTTCAGAGGAACAAAGTTCCTTTAGATGTTTTGGATAGGATTATATTGTAAAGTTCACATTTAACACTAAGGGGGAGATTGTTAGGACCCCAAAGTTGTATAGTGTTAATGTGAATTAAGCTTAAATGAAGGTTCCTTAGAAGAGGGCTATATAAGGAACCTATGTAGTCCTAATTAGATAGCCATGGTATTGTAACTGAGTTCTAGAAGCTATGGAATTTAATTTGTACCGATTCTTTCTAGTACCAAGTCTCCTTCTTACATACCGAATCTCATTCTATCTTATCATTTCTCTCAATCTCAACATGATCTAACCTATCATACCCCACCTATCAAAGGAAAGCCTTTTATAAACTAAGGCATTTCTGGAAAGTCTTTCAAATGTTTGACAAGTTAATTTCGCCATAACTAAATGTGCTGATGAATTCTGACCGACTCTAGACAAGATTTCCTCAATCATATCCTCTGGTAGGTCTTCTAAAATATTCGGTTGTCTACCCTTAACGTCCATTTTGTTTTTATACTGTAAAATAGACAAGGATTAGATTCGTAATAACAAATAATACAAGCAATTTTTACATAGAACATAAAAGTACAAGCACACTATAATACATTTATTACACAACATGCTCACACCCCTCTAATCTGAATCACTGGTTTCTTCTTCTTCGGACTTGGTTCTTTTTCCTAATCTTCTAGGGATATATGATGTTCCTCTAATACGAGTCGTCATTTTCCACATTGGTTTAGAAAAACCTGGTTGTTTAGAGGTTCCCGGGTTATTGTCACGATATTGAAAATACGGGTTTTGACGGTACATATAAAGTTCATCGGGGTCGGAATCAGATTTCTCTATTTTGATGTATTTTCCCTTATTATTTTCTTTTGCCTCATTAAATTGGGTCGGGGTAATTTCTATAACATCATCGGAATCCTCATCAGGATCCGATTCATCGGAAAATTGCTAATTTTCCCAATATTTTGCTTCCTTAGCGGAAACACCATTGACCATTATTAACTTTGGTCAATTGGTGGAGGATTTTCTTTTATTTGACCGGTTTTCTGTGGTTCCTACTATTCCCCCCTCCGGAACCTCTTCTTCTTCCGGTTCCGTTTCCTCTTCTTCCGGTTCTTCGGGAACTTGTGAATCTTGCCAATATATATTCAACTCTTCGTTATTATTAGGTGAGTCAATGGGATTTGTGCTAGAGGTAGACATCTATCACACAATATCAAACATGTTAAGAGATTGATATATCACATAATATTTACATGTTAATAATATATAGTTTTCAACAAAAATGTTAAGCAATCATTTTTAAAGAAAACACGGTCGAAGTCCAGACTCACTAATGCATCCTAACAAACTCGATAAGACACACTAATGCAAATTTTCTGATTCTCTAAGACCAACGCTCGGATACCAACTGAAATGTCCTGTTCATATTGATTATAAACATTCCATATTAATTGATTTCGTTGCGAGGTTTTGACCTCTATATGAGACGTTTTTCAAAGACCGCATTCATTTTTAAAACAACCATAACCTTTATTTTATCAATAAAGTTTTAAAAACATTACGTAGATTATCAAATAATGATAATCTAAAATATACTGTTTACACACGACCATTACATAATGGTTTACAATAGAAATATATTACATCGACATATGTTTCTTGAATGCAGTTTTTACACAATATCATACAAACATAGACTCCAAATCTTGTCCTTATTTTAGTATGCAACAGCGGAAGCTCTTAGTATTCACCTGAGAATAAACATGCTTTAAACGTCAACAAAAATGTTGGTGAGTTATAGGTTTAACCTATATATATCAAATCGTAACAATAGACCACAAGATTTCATATTTCAATACACATCCCATACATAGAGATAAAAATCATTCATATGGTGAACACCTGGTAACCGACATTAACAAGATGCATATATAAGAATATCCCCATCATTCCGGGACACCCTTCAGATATGATATAAATTTCGAAGTACTAAAGCATCCGGTGCTTTGGATGGGGTTTGTTAGGCCCAATAGATCTATCTTTAGGATTCGCGTCAATTAGGGTGTCTGTTCCCTAATTCTTAGATTACCAGACTTAATAAAAAGGGGCATATTCGATTTCAATAATTCAACCATAGAATGTAGTTTCACGTACTTGTGTCTATTTTGTAAATCATTTATAAAACCTGCATGTATTCTCATCCCAAAAATATTAGATTTTAAAAGTGGGACTATAACTCACTTTCACAGATATTTCCTTCCTCGGAAATAAGACTTGGCCACGGATCGATTCACGAACCTATACAAATATGTACATATATATCAAAGTATGATTAAAATATAATTACAACCATTTTTATTATGTTTTAAATATTTGAGTGTATTAAGTCAGCTGTCCTCGTTAGTAACCTACAACAAGTTGTCCACAGTTAGATGTACAGAAATAAATCGATATATATTATCTTGAATCAATCCACGACCCAGTGTATACACGTCTCAGGCTAAATCACAACTCAAAGTATATATATTTTTGGAATCAACCTCAATCCTGTATAGCTAACTCCAACATTACTGCATATAGAGTGTCTATGGTTGTTCCAAATAATATATATACATGGGTCGATATGATATGTCAAAAAATTTGCATACGTGTCTATGGTATCCCAAGATTACATAATATATTAGAATACATGTATAATACAATATAATTTAGCTAGGATATGACATGTATAGATTTGTTAAACATTTCCCGTAGCTAAAAAGATTAAAAATATCCAATCTTGTTTTACCCATAACTTCTTCATTTTAAATCCGTTTTGAGTGAATCAAATTGCTATGGTTTCATATTGAACTCTAATTATAGAATCCAAATAGAAAAAGAATAGGTTTATTGTTGAAAATTTAAGTTACATGTCAATTACTAAAGAGGTAGTCATTTCTGTCGAAAGAACGACATCTTGATGACCATTTTGAAAAACATACTTTTACTTTGAGTTTAACAAAGATTTTTGGATATAGTTTCATGTTCATATGAAAAATTATTTTCCCAGAAGAAAAACTTTTAAATCAAAGTTTATCATAGTTTTTAATTATCCAAACCAAAACAGCCCCCGGTTTCACTACGACGGCGTATATCCGATTTTATGGTGTTCATCGTGTTTCCAGGTTTTAAATCATTAAGTTAGCATATCATGTAGATATAGAACATGTGTTTAGTTGATTTTAAAAGTTAAGTTAGAAGGATTAACTTTTGTTTGCGAACAAGTTTAGAATTAACTAAACTATGTTCTAGTGATTACAAGTTTAAACCTTCGAATAAAATAGCTTTATATGTATGAATCGAATGATTTTATGAACATCATTACTACCTCAAGTTTTCTGGATAAAACTACTGGAAATGAGAAAAATAGATCTAGCTTCAAAGGATCCTTGGATGGCTTGAAAGTTCTTGAAGCTGAATCATGACACAAAAACAGTTCAAGTAAGATTTTCACTCGAAATAAGATTGTTATAATTGTAGAAATTGAATCAAAGTTTGAATATGAATATTACCTTGAATTAGAAATATAACCTACTATAAATAACAAAGGTTCCTTGATCTTAAATGATTACTTGGAATGGATTAGAAAGCTTGGAAGTAGACTTGCAAACTTGGAAGTATTCTTGATTTTTATGAAACTATACTTATGAAATTTATGAAGAACACTTAGAACTTGAAGATGGAACTTGAGAGAGATCAATTAGATGAAGAAAATTGAAGAATTAAAATGTTTGTAGGTGTTTTTGGTCATTGGTATATGGATTAGATATAAAGGATATGTAATTTTGTTTTCATGTAAATAAGTCATGAATGATTACTAATATTTTTGTAATTTTATGAGATATTTCATGCTAGTTTCCAAATGATGGTTCCTACATGTGTTAGGTGACTCACATGGGATGCTAAGAGCTGATCATTGGAGTGTATATACCAATAGTACATACATCTAAAAGCTGTGTATTGTACGAGTACAAATACGGGTGCATACGAGTAGAAATGTTGATGAAACTGAACGAGGATGTAATTGTAAGAATTTTTGTTAAGTATAAGTACTTTGATATGTGTCTTAAAGTCTTTCAAAAGTGTAAGAATACATATCAAAACACAACATGTATATACATTCTAATGCAGTCGTTAAGTCTTCGTTAGTCGTTACATGTAAGTGTTGTTTTGAAACCTTTAAGTTAACGATCTCAATTAATGTTGTTAACCCAATGTTTAATATATCAAATGAGATGGTAAATTATTATATTATCATAATATTATGATGTATGAATATCTCTTAATATGATATATACATTAAAATATCGTTACAACGATAATCATTACATATAAGTCTCGTTTCGTAATTCTTGAGTTAGTAGTCTTGTTTTTACATATGTAGTTCATTGTTAACACACTTAATAATATATTTAAATATCATTTTATCATGTTAAATATATTGTATCAATATCTTAATATGATACATATATATTTAGTAGACGTTATCATAACGATAATCGTTATATATATCATTTCGAGTTTCTTAACTTAGTAATCTCATTTCTTATGTATATCACACATTGTTAATATACTTAGTGAGATACTTACTCATCATAATCTCATGTCAACCATATATATATATATATATATATATATATATATATATATATATATATATATATATATATATATATATATATATATATATATATATATATATATATATATATGTCTATATATACCACAACATGTATTTTTACAATTTTGTAACGTTTGTGAATCGCCGGTCAACTTGGGTGATCAATTCTCTATATGAAACTTATTTCATTTAATCAAGTCTTAACAAGTTTGATTGCTTAACACATTGGAAACATTTAGTCATGTAAATATCAATCTCAATTAATATATATAAACATGGAAAAGTTCGGGTCACTACAAGGAGTCACCGACTCAAGGCAAGCCACCGAATTCCGACTGAAGCCGCCGGCTTGGCCACCGCCCTAGAATTCTATAAATTAAGGCCTCTGGTCTCAGTTTTCATATGTTCAAAAGTAGATAGTTTTTCCAGATTTTGTTAGGTCATTTTCTAGGGGTTTTCTGTAAACCCTTAGGCTAGATTTACTTTTTGTAATCAAGATTCAAGATTTAATTCAAGTCTTTTTACATCTACCTTCTTTTTGAGGTATGATTCTATTCTTATTTTATTGTTTTATCTATTTTATTTACTGTATTCATTTCTGTTCATCTTTTATTATGAACTAAACGTTCATAGTGATTATGTGAACGAAAACTAAACTTCATCTGGAAGTAAGATGAAGCCGCCGGCTTCACCCTCAAGCCGCCGGCTTGGAGTAAAGGAAGCTGCCGGCTTCGTGCTTTATTCCGTGAAATTTTTGGTTCTTTTCCAGATCTGTATGATTGAGTTTTTGTAATGATATTTGAATTGTTTCGAATCTGTTTTGTTTGACTATACTTGTTTGCCATGCTTAATGATTAAATAACATGATTGTAGGGTTAATTAGTCCTTGATCCGATAATCTATTATTCGATTTATGCTACTTGTTTAGATCTAGTCCATCAAATTTGTTAAATTGAATTGCATGCAACTAAGTTAAAGAACTTAATAGTGATAAACTTATTTGATTTAAGTTACGCTTATATAATAGAAGCTAATATTGTTAGGCTTAATTGAAGAACCTTCGTTTGGATTTGTTTAATTATTGATTGCATGAAAACTTAGTAGTAATTGACTTTCAGCTAGTAACTTGAGTTGATCTACTTGGTGTTTAATAGCTTATATAATTTGTCAGTCTATTTGCATATTGATCCTCATCACAAGATTGGTATGTATCATGTAATTGAATTGAACATGAAGAATTAAGATGTTAGTTATGAACATTACATATCTAGCATATGCTTTAAGTCCTGCTTATTAATTAATATGCAACACTTGTCTTAACCTTCTTAGGGATAATAATTGGTCTATGATTATTATCTTGATTTGTGTTAATATAAGTTATGAAACTTATCTAATATGATTCCCGTATGAATTAATTATCCATGTAATCACTTGTATCTTTACTTGTATCTTTATTTGTATTTTATTTTATTTTGAATCTTTAATTCCTTATTTTACTTTGTTTATCTTTAAAAGCAAACTCTTTCCTAAGAGATAAATCTATCTCATAAAAGACATAAAAATATATCTTTAATTCTTTAATAAGAATTAAAAAATAAAACAACTCTTATCCATACCTAGCACTTCCTTGGGACGATAACCTAAAATACTACCTCTGATCGGGTTTTGTTGCTCGTTAGGGTGTTAAAAGTGTAATAATAAAGGTTATATAAATTTAAAAGTTTGAAAGGCAAATTAAACACTGCACACTTTTGCACATCAACTTTTTGGCGCCGCTGCCGGGGAAGTGTAGCGCGGTAAATACGGAAGTTAGATATACTTTGGTTGTTGATATTTCTTGAAAACGGGTGTTGATTGTCTTTCTTTTAGGGAGGGTTGTTGGGGTTCTGATTTAAAGGCTCATGCTCGAACCTAGACGTTGATAGGTCACTTAAGTATTGAAAGATTCAATAGGCCGTGTATGTTTGATTATTTGTTGTTATGCGATAAAAGTTGTTATTTAATATTTATATTATTAATTATGTTATTAATATTTATTATATTTATTTATTTAAAATTCAATAATATACTAACATATTTCTTAAATATTAATATAAACATAAAACTTAAATATATATCCTTTAAGGCTTAAAAGATTTTCTCCTAAAATACTCTTTTCATGATTTTAGATCACATGATTACTCGGTCCACGAAACCAGTCTTACAAAGAACGTTGTCAAATCCTGATATATTATTTAAACTTTCTAAGGATTCGAAAATTGTTAAGAAAATAGATTTTCAAGAGGGAACTACTTCTAATGATGATTCATTATCTAGGCCCCCGTCTAGTCCTGATTCTAATTTGGGATCTCTTTTTCGTTTAGAAATTAAAATGACTGATTCAATGGAAACGTTAATGAAAGCTAGTTGGGGAGGATTAGGTCATGCTATTACTCAGCCCGAAATAAAAGAAAATTTTGATATTAACGGTCCTATTTTTCATTTGCTTAAAGATAATCAATTTAGGGGTACGGAGAAGGAAGATGCTAATGCACACATTCGGAATTTTAAAGATATTTGTAATCTGTTTAACATTAATAATGTGAAAAGTAATACTATTTATCTTCGTCTCTTCCCATGGTCGCCAAAAGATGAAGCTAGGGAATGGTTGAACTCGTTACCTGAAGGAGATATTACTAGCTGGGATACGATGGTTGAGAAGTTTCTCACTCGATTCTTTCATGCGTCTAAAACTATCACCCTTCAAACTGAAATTGCTAATTTTCGTTAGAAAACTAATGAGTCTCTTTATTCTGCTTGGGTTCAATTTGGTCAAATGCTTAGAGGTTGTCCACAACATGGTTTGGATAAATTTAAAAAGGTAACTACTTTCTATAAGGGTTGTGATATTGCTACGAGAAGAGAGATTGATACATCTGCTGGAGGGAACATTATGAGTAAAACTATCGAAGAAGCTGAAACCTTGATTAATAAGTTGGCTGCTCATTTCCATGAATGGCACCAAGACTTAGATATTTCTCGTTCGGTAAAATCTGTTAGTTATGACTCTGAAGATATGGTTAAGGCTATGAATGTGCAATTGGGTAATTTAGGAAGGCAAATTGAAAAGCTTACTAAGGAGATGCATATGATTAAGGTAGGTTGTGAAAAATGCCAAGGTCCTCATGCTACTAAGGATTGTGTTGCTAGTCTTACTATGGAGCAAATTGAGAATGTTTCATATGTGAATCAATTCCAAGGAAACCCAAACTACCGTAATAATTATAATGCACCTTATCCTACTAATAATAAAAACCCACCTGGTATCTTTCCTATTAGAGCACCTTTCATTCTAAATTCTTCTAATGATAAGAAGTCTAATCTTGAAGAAAGCATCCTCACTTTTATCAAAAATCAAAATGAAGCTAACGATAACATAAAAGCTCAACTTTCCCAAGTACAAAATAATCATCAAGCGTCCATTCAAAACTTAGAGTGCAATGTTACTAAGTTATTCAAACTTGTCGAGGGTAAAGTTCCTATTGAATCTAAAGTTTCTAAGGAAGTTCGTTTTGAAAAGGTAAATGCGGTTACTTTTATTAATATAGATGATAGTGATGACAGTGATGGTTCTGATGATTCTGAATATGATTTTGATAAGGTACCTAGAGTGAATGATCCCGAATATAATAGGTTTTGGGAAACTGTTAAGGGAATATCTGAAAACGAGCATCTTGGAAGAAAAGCAATCCGTGAATATGTAGCCTCTAGGGGGGCTGATATAATATGGGAATATGAGTTAACTGAGGAAGAATTGTCTAAAGAGATAGAAGAAATGAATGGTGGATATCCTGATTAGGATGAAGAATATGATACTACTAAGTTCAAATCCATTAAGGAAGAGGACACTGATTTAGATGAATATGTGGACAAAGTATTTGAAGAAACAACTCGCAAGATAGAAAAGTATAATGATGAAACCGAAGAAGTTACAAAGTTTGTTGAATCATTGAAAGGAAATAATCGTTGGGTATACATTCCTCCCCGTAATGAAAGTCAAGATGATAAATTGGTTGAGGAAAAGAAATTTGTTAGTGAAGCACCATTAAAGTCAATAGAAATTTTGATTTCCGACTTCCCGATAATTCGTGCTAATTCTGGAGAATTTCATATCCCTTGTGAAATTAATGGTTCCACATCTGTTCGTGCGTTAGCTGACAGTGGGTCTAGTGTGAATATTATGCCTTTTAGTATGTTTGAGCAATTGAAGTTAAACATGTTAGAACCTATTGATGGGATTGTCTGCTATGGTAACCAAAGTTCAAGTCGTCCGAGGGGTATTGTGAAAAATGTTAAGGTTAAAATAGGGTCAACTAAATTTCTTATTCATTTCCTTGTTATGGACATGGTGGAAAATAAAATCACACCTATTCTTTCTAGAACACCATTTCTGTCCATATCCAAAGCCATCATCAATTATGTCAGTAATACTATTATTATTCATCAAGGAAACCATAGTGAAACCCTACCTATAACTGCAAAATCAAGTTTAAAAAGGAAGTTAAATGAGTATGAAAGAAGTAAGTGTGAAGAGAATAATCCTAAGGAGTAATTCCGTAAGAAGAAAAGAGACGCGCAAACAACTCTATAATCAAAACTACCTATCCCTTTATATATGTTTATTAGGACTATATTATGTCTAAGTGTTTTTATTGTTTAATTGCTTTAAATATGATTGTAAGAGCAATATAGCTCTTAAGTGTTTAAATGATTAATTGATGAAGGAGTTATTAATAAAATATTTTGTTCGTGTTATTTTTTTTTTTTTGTTGTTATTTAATATTTTGTCAAGTTACTTATTCAATTCAAAGGAAGTCCGCAAAAGTGCTCACAAATCGTTCTATGATCCTACAAATTGAGTAACATCACTCTTTCCCTTATTTTTAATTATGTCCTTTATTTATTTATTTATTTCATTCTTTATTATAATTGCAATGAGGACATTGCATAATCTAAGTGTGGGGAGGGAAGTGATTAATCACTTGAAAGATTATAATAAATACTATCAAAATTTTCCCGAAAAGGTTGAAAAATGGGTACAATTTTAAATTTTTCAAAAATATAAATTCTTAGTCAAACTTATGTCTTTTTACTAACTTAATCTTAAAGATAATAATAGAACTACTCTCAATTTCGAGATCAGATTACTTGTTTAAGATAAGAAGTTAAAAGCCAAAAATTGTGAAACGAGTGCTAACTTATAGCCACTACCATATGGCATAAGAAGCATGGACCACTGAGGCAGCAAAAGAGTCCCAAATAAGGGTCAATTTAAACTTATTTGCCAAGTGTAAAGCTAAAAGCTAAGCATGAAAGCAAAAGAAATGAAAAGGAAAAAGAGCCCAATGAAGGCCAACAAAAGAAAAGAGTTCCAATGAGAACCATACACTTCTTAAAGTTAGAAAACAAAAGAGTCCAATGATGACCAAACTGTATAAATTTGACTTAATAACCATTAGGACTACTTGTAATCCTTGGTCTGGTTCAGACTAGTTCTTGCGAATAATAAATACTAACTTCGAATTAAGACATACTTTTGACTTTGCAATTTTGCTTTAATACCCATGATATAATTTATAAGGTTTACTTGAGGACAAGTAAAGGTTTAAGTGTGGGGAATTTGATAACTCCTAAATTATACAGTTTTTTGGTAATATTTTGAGGAGTTATCTTAGTATTTTTGAGTCATTTTGATGCTAAAACACACTAAAATGGGTAAAAATGGGAAAAATATATTTCTAATGATTATGTCCAAGTTATGTATTAAACAGGATCAAAAATAAAGAAAATTGAAATTGGCTAGATGAAGCCGCCGGCATGGTGATGATGAAGCCGCCGGCTTGGAGCTGAAAGTACCAGAATGTTCCAGAATCGATGTAAAATTGAAAAAACTTGTTGATCAAGAAAAAGGCAAGGAAGCTGCCGGCTTCCCAATGAAGCCACCGGCCTAGTTGACACGGTTTCTCAACTTATCGACCAAGTTCAAGTAAAAATGGAAACAAAATCAAGGTAAAATCAGAAAGATTTGGCGAATCAAGTGAAGCCGCCGGTCTGGAATGAAGCCACCGGCTTGGATAAGACGGTTGCAAATATTTAGCTTGCGGATAAAGTATAACTTGCACGAGGAGTCACCGACTCAAGGCAAGCCGTCGGCTTCCGACTGAAGCCGCGGGCTTGGCCACCGCCCTAGAATTCTATAAATTAAGTCCTCGGGTCTCAGTTTTCATAGGTTCAAAAGTAGATAGTTTTTCCAGATTTTGTTAGGTCGTTTCTAGGGGTTTTCTCTAAACCCTTAGGTTAGATTTACTTTTTGTAATCAAGATTCAAGATTTAAGTCTTTTTACATCTACCTTCTTTTTGAGGTATGATTCTATCCTTATTTTATTGTTTTATCTATTCTATTTACTGTATTCGTTTTTGTTCATCTTTTATTATGAACTAAACGTTCATAGTGATTACGTGGACGAAAACTAAACTTCATCTAGGAGTCAGATGAAGCCTTCAGCTTAGAGTGAAGGAAGCCGCCGTCTTCGTGCTTTATTCTGTGCAATTTCTGGTTCTTTTCCAGATCTGTATGGTTGAGTTTCTGTAATGATATTTGAATTTTTTCGAATCTGTTTTGTTTGACTATACTTGTTTGACATGCTTAATGATTAAATAACATGATTTTAGGGTTGATTAGTCCTTGATATGATAATCTACTATTCGATTCATGCTACTTGTTTAGATCTAGTCCATCAAATTTGTTAAATTGAATTGCATGCAACTAAGTTAAAGAACTTAATAGTGATAAACTTATTTGATTTAAGTTACGCTTATATAATAGAAGTTAAAATTGTTAGGCTTAATCGAACAACCTTCGTTTGGATTTGTTTAATTAATGATTGCATGAAAACTTAGTAGTAATTGACTTTCAGCTAGTAACTTGATTTAATCTACTTGGTGTTTAATAGCTTATATAATTTGTCAGTCTATTTGCATATTGATCCTCATCACAAGTTTGGTATGTATCATGTAATTGAATTGAACATGAAGAATTAAGATGTTAGTTATGCACATCACATATCTAGCTGATGTGTGCGAGGTGGCGTACGAAATAGTATTATTTTTGATATGAAATACGGTGAAATATGATACAAGTTTTATTTATTTATATAGATGAGATATACCTAAACCTTACTACAACACTATAGGCATTGTACCTAATCGTAGAGTAGTGTAGTTTTTAGTAAGTCCGGTTAGTTCCACAGAGAGCTAGCGATTACGTACTATATTTTTAACAACTATATTTGTATAAAATATATATAATTATATATAGTAATATTATTATAAAAGGGGGTTTTTACCGTTTAATGACCGGTTTGAAGATTTTATATTTTAAGCGTAAAGATAAATGACGATAATATAAATGACAGAATTTAAATTGCTATAAAGTAAATTGCATTAATTAAAATGACAGTAAATGTGACGACCCGGAAATTTCCGACCAAATTTAAACCTAACCTTTATATGTTTCCGACACGATAAGCAGAATTTGTAATGTTGAATCTCAAAAAGTTTGGAACTACATTCATGTAATCAATTACCTTTTGACCGTGTTTGACTATTCACTAACAATTATGTGTATATAGATATGTATATATAATATATAATAACTGAAAACATTAACAAAGTATTTGATATATATGATACTTTACATGAACGTATTTGTTTCGATATATTTATCGATAGAATTAAGAGATAATATCAAATGATTGAATTATCAGATACATGATGATATGATTATGGGCCAATATTATGAGGTCCACTGTGATTTAAGAAATCTATTCTTTTTGACAATATTCGAAAAATGGTAAAGTGATCTATAAGTAAGAATGTGGAGTGTAAATAACTTAGATGTTAGATATCGACAAGTTAAGTAACTCGACATTTTTCATTAAGATGATTTCATACGTTTATTAAACCTTTGGACTTTATCCCATGCTTCACCAACAGACTGTAATTTAAAAACTTGAAACCTATTATGAATATATATAATTCTACTTTTCTAAAATGTTTTATGATATAACGATTTAAATTAATATTAAATATATTTATTCGCGTATTATACGTACATAGTTTTATACTTTTACTATACTTTAACTTTACCTTTACTTTACTTTTACTTTACTTTAACTTTAATAATTCATACTTTAATAATTCATACTTTAATAATTCACTTTAATAATTCATACTTTAATAATTCACTTTAATAATTCATACTTTAATAATTCACTTTAATAATTCATACTTTAATAATTCACTTTAATAATTCAAAAATCTATTATAAATAGAATTCAATAGGTTTCATTATTTCATAGAAACTTGAAAATATATTTCTCTAAACTCTCTCAATCGAATTACATATATATATATATATATATATATATATATATATATATATATATATATATATATATATATATATATATATATATATATATATATATATATATATATATATATATATATATATATATATATATATATATATATATATTTACTTAGTATTATTTCAAGATATTATTAGTGTACATAAAATACTACGACGGAGTTATATTCAGACGATTTCAAAATAAGTTTTCAAATGGGATAGAGCTAAGGAAATTATGGGTTATAGCTATGAAGGTTATGGGTATTGATCGAGGGTATTGCTCGTGAGATCAACCTAACGTTTATCATTTTTGTTGCGTCTACGTACTTTCCTGCAATATTGAATCACAATATTGATACCTGAGCATTCACATCTTATCTTTTATATATTAATAGTGTATCCCTGACTAGTGCTCGAGTATATATGATTAGGCATGTTTGTATGCTTAGTTTCGTCGTTAAATAGTTTATGATAAATCACGAATTTGATACATATGCTACTGAGATAAGTTATATGATATGCATGTCGTTGAAAATCTGAAGAAAAAAATTAATAACTTTTCATTTAAAAATCGTGTGGTTTCGATGAATGGATTAAAAGATATGGTCAACTGAATTATCATTAATTTTAATATTATTATTAAAATGATTATTATAACTGTTATCAGTTGATGTTATTACTAAAATTATCTTTATTACTAAAAATTAATATTTTTATTGAAACTATCATTTTATTATTTTTATCATTATTATTATTATCAATATTATTTTATCAAATAAATATGCGTACAAAGATATTTTTACCACACGTAATGTAATTACATTAATAATACATACCACTATATTTTTATGATATTAAGTGAATTTTATAAATTTTATTATTTGAGATATATAAAAGTATATTTTTATCATATATGAATTTTAATATAAATTTTTATTTATTAATAAATGACTTGTATTATTTAGTATAATAAGATCTGATAAATATATTTAAATATATAAAACTACTATATATAAGTTATATAATAAACATGTATAGATTTTGGAAGTCATTTTGGGTCAAGTTAACTTTTGTTGACTTTTGCATGTCGGTCTCGAGCATTAGGATTGTGATACACTACGACTTGACCAAAATTGTTAGACAGATATTGACCAACATATAAATATATATACTTAATATAGGTTCGTGAATCCGAGACAAACACTGCACTTGTTCAGTGCCGTCATATACATAATTGCTACGAAATACAGTATTGTGAGTTTCATTTGCTCCCTTTTATATATATTTTTGGGACTGAGAATACATGCGCTGTTTTTATAAATGTTTTACGAAATAGGCACAAGTACTAAAACTAATTCTACATGGGTTTAAACCAGAAATATACCCTTAGCTTGGTAACATTAAACTACTTGTCTATGTACGGTAGGCGCGAATCCTAAAGATAGATCTATTGGGCCTGACAAACCTCATCCTGACTATGGGATGCTTTAGTACTTCGTGGTTATTTTAAACACACCTGATCTGGTGTACTTCAGAGGGTAAAACATGAACGTTAAGGCTTGTTACCGGGTGCCTACAACTTATAGAATACTTTTATACACTTGCGAGTGTACATATATTTATAAACAGAAATCTTGTGGTCTATTACTATTACGAAAATGATTGATTATGATAAACTAATGAACTCACCAACCTTTTGGTTGACACTTTAAAGCATGTTTATTCTCAGGTATTAAAGAAATCTTCTGCTGTGCATTAGCTCATTTTAAGGATATTACTTGAAGTCATTCATGACATACTTTGAAAGACGTTGCATTCGAGTCGTTGAGTTCATCAAGATTAATATTAAGTCAATTATAGTTGGATGTAATATGAAATGGTATGCATGCCGTCAATTTTAGATGTAAAGAAAGTTTGTCTTTTAAAAACAAATGCAATGTTTGTAAAACGTATCATATAGAGGTCAAATATCTCGCGATGTAATAAACTATTGTGAATCGTTTATAATGTATATGAACGGGTCCTTTCAGTAAATAAAGGTACGATGAAATATGAAATAAAAATATAATGCTTATTTAAACATCCGTAATCATGATGTTTGACGTTTTGATTTTAACTTATTTATCTGGGTTAATTATCCTTTGTCCTGGATTTATATGATACCAATATGGTTTTTGTCCATAATAGTCCATCGGTCATAATTATAAAATGCTCGTCAAATTAACCTTATTCCCGAAGTCAAATATTCCAACTAATTAGAGATTCGAACTGTAACAAGGTTTTAATACTTTGTTTAATGATTACACCAGGTTATCGACTGCGTATAATCCAAGGTTTTAATACTTTGTTAACAATTACACCAATTACCCTTGTATGTAATCCTCCCCTGTTTTAATAAGATATGAACATTAATTTACCCACTTGATCAGTTTGAATAATCAATTACCCAACCCGAATAATTAATTAAATGATCGTAAAAGATGTCGTATAAACGTCACTAAATAGGACATGCATAATCATATAATAATTATTAGATTAACTAATTTGAAGATAGGTTCGACAGATTCCAATGAGTTGTCATTCGATTAGACAATACCCCCCATCTATTAATATTTCATAGTCCAATGTCCACAAGTGTCGGTCTTTTGTCCAAACCCGAATTATGGTACAAAATCCAATAACACCGTCTTAATATTTATCACAACATCACGATTACTTCAGCTCAAATAAGCATAATAATAACTTAGTTATGAGACATTAATTTAAAAAGGAAGAACATAGCTTACAGTGATTATTTATCGCGTAGCGTTACACGTGTGACAACCCGGAAATTTCCGACCAAATTTAAACTTTATCTTCATATGATTTAATATTTTCGACACGATAAGCAAAGGCTGTAATGTTGAAATCTCAAAAACTTTTAACTATGTTCATGTATTCATTTACCTTTCGACTGCTCTCGACAATTCACGAAAAATTATGTGTAAATAGATATGTATGAATATATACATATGTGTGATTATTAAATTGAGAAATATTAATGAAACATTAAACGGTTTGATTAATATGAAAATAAGTTACGAAATCTATTATATGAATTGAGAACGTTAACAAGGTATTAGATGAATAATACTTTACATGAACGTAATTATTTCAAGATATTTTTAACGGAATTAAAAGATAATATCAAATGATTTATTTATCAGATACATTGTATGATTATGAGTCTCTGTTGAAAGGTCCACTTTGATTTAGAAAACCTTTCCTTTTTAATGGTATTCGAAATGATTGGTAAAGTGATTTACAAGTAAGAACAAAAGTGTCAATTAACGGTAACTGGACAAAAGTTAGTAGAGATTCCTGTTTAATTTTCAATGCATGCTTTACAATAACTTTCTCGTGACTCTTGATAAGTTAATTATTTAACTTTTATAAAATTAATAGTAAGAACATGAAATGTAAATGGATGTCGACAAGGTAAGCAAATGGATATATTGATTTAAAACGATTTCATACGTTTAATTGTCCATTGGATTTAACCCTGCGATTTACGAATAAACTGTAAGTAAAAACTAGAAATCCATTATGACTTATATATTATATAATTTTACTTTATGAAGTGAAAATGTTTTATGATATAACAATTTCTATTATTTAAACCTTTTAATAAAATGATATTGAATATAAGTAGTTTTGGAAAAACTAAACCTTATAGTATTATTTGATTTAGTTTCAAACGTACGAAAATATTTTTATTCTTTCGATATAATAGAATTTGATTATAAAATATTTTTATGGATTTTCAATGATATGAAAATAAAAATAAAGATAAAATAAAGATTTCTAATGGGCACCAAAAGACTATAACATTTCATCTCAAGATCGCAAGTTAAAATGATGGAAATCACTAAGCATGCGCACTTTCACGAGAAAAATCATAACTAAATCATACTGACTCGAAAAAGGGTGATTCCGGTGTCCAGACGTCCGTAACTCAAAAATCTACAACTTTCATGAAGACACCATATGCGGATCGCGTACCTATCTACGCGAAACGCGTAATGTTGTGTCGATATATTTTTGTGGCGGCTCACTATTTAACATGTTTTTTATTTATTTTAATATTATATTATATTATTTATATACCTATATATATATATGATCGATCATAATTGTTTTCTAACTACCTATCTCTCACACTCTCTCTATAATTATATTTATTATTATTATTAGTATTATTATTAGTATTAGTATTATTATACATAAAATACTACGACGATGTCATGAGCGAGTTATTTCAAAACGGGTTTTTCGAGCGGGATAGAGCTAAGGAAATTATGGGTTATAGCTATGGAGGTTATGGGTATTGCTTGGGGGTTATGATCATGAGTCAAAGGTCAACCTAGTGTTTATCATCTCCGTCGCGTTTACGTACCTTTCCTGCAATATTGAATCTCAATATTGATACGTGAGTACTCATAAATTAACTTTTATATATTAATAGTGTATCCCTGACTAGTGCTCGAGTATATAGGATTATGCATGCTTGTACTTTTGATATTGTCATTAGATAGGTTATGTTAAATCCTGAATTAGTTACATATGCGGTTGAGATAAGGTATAAGATATGCATGTCGTTGGAAAGCTAGCGAAAAATTAAGAACTTTTCATTTAGATATCGAACGGTTTCGATGAACGGATTAGAAGTTATAGTGAATTGAAGTTTGTATTATTATTAAAAAAAAATGATTATTATTATCGTCGTTATTATCGTCGTTCTAGTTTTTATCTAATTATTATTATTACTATTATTATTATTATTATTATTATCATTATCAATAAAAAGTATTATCATTAAAAATTATTATTTTATTATTATTACTATCGTTATTATTGTTAAAGTTATAATTAGTATTATTATTATTATCATCATTAAAATAGTTATTAGTATTATCATCATAATAATTATTATCACTAATATTATTATAATTAAAACTAATATTAGTAACACCTAATTATTATGATTACTATTATTATCATTATTATGAATGCGATATAAAAGAGAACTAAAAGCTATTGAACAAATCGATCAGGAAATAATGAGTATGGGTATCATGATGAAATTAAAATATTGTAAGATATTGATTTAAGAGAAAAAATATCGATTTCATTATTTTTATCATTATTATTATTTCTAAAAATATCATTTATATTAAAACTATCATTTTTTACTAAAATATCATGAAATATCATTACTATTATCATTTTAGTATTATTATGATAAAGTAGAGTTATTATCTTATTATTAATATAGTTAATATTAAAAAGTATTGTTATTACTAATATTATCATGATTAGAATTATCAATTTTATTATAATAATTAGTAAATATAAACATTGTTATTATTATAATAATACTTATTATTATTACAAAATAATACTACTTTTACTTATTATTATTAATATCAATATTATTTTATCAAATAGATATGTGATACAAAGATATTTTGACCACACGTAATATAATTACATTAATAATACATACCACTATAATTTTATGATATTAAGTGAATTTTATAAATTTTATTACTTAAGACATAAAAGTATATTTTTATAATATATAAACTTTAATATAATTTTTATTTATTAACAAATGATTTATATTATTTACTTTAATAAAATTTAATAAATATTTAAATATATAAAATGACTATATTTAAGTTATATAATAATCATGTATAGATTTTGGAAATCATTTTGGATCAAGTTGACTTTTGCATGTTAGTCTCGAGCATTAGGATTGTGATACACTACAGTTTGACCTAAATTGCTAGACAGATATTGACCATCATATAAATATATATATTTAATATAGGTTCGTGAATCCGAGGCCAACCTTGCACTTGTTCAATGACGTCATATGTATTTTCACTACGAAATACAGTATTGTGAGTTTTCATTTGCCTTTTTACCCTTTATATTTTTGGGCTGAGAATACATGCGCAATTTTTATAAATGTTTTACGAAATAGACACAAGTAATCGAAACTACATTATATGGTTGAATTATCGAAATCGAATATGCCCCTTTTTATTAAGTCTAGTAATCTAAGAATTAGGGAACAGACACCCTAATTGACGTGAATCCTAAAGATAGATCTATCGGGCACAACAAGCCCCATCCAAAGTACCGGATGCTTTAGTACTTCGAAATTTATATCATGTCCGATGGAGGATCCCGGAATGATGGGGATATTCTTATATGCATTTTGTGAATGTCGGTTACCAGGTGTTCAATCCATATGAATGATTTTTATCTCTATGTATGGGATGTTTATTTATGAGAAATAGAAATGAAAATCTTGTGGTCTATAAAAATGATGAAAATGAATATTGATGATAAACTAATGAACTCACCAACCTTTTGGTTGACACTTTAAAGCATGGTTATTCTCAGGTATTAAAGAAATCTTCCGTTGCGCATTAGCTCATTTTAGAGATCTTACTGGAGCCATTCATGGCATATTTTGAAAGATGTTGCATTCGAGTCATTGAGTTCATCAAGATTATCATTAAGTCAATTATAGTTGGATATTGGATATTATGAAATGGTATGCATGCCTTTCAATTTTCGATGTAAAGAAAGTTTGTCTTTTAAAAACGAATGCAATGTTTGTAAAGTGTATCATATAGAGGTCAAATACCTCACGATGTAATCAACTATTGTGAATCGTTTATAATGTATATGAACGGGTCCTTTCAGTTGGTATCAGAGCGGTGGTCTTAGCGAACCAGGTCTGCCTTAGTGTGTCTAACTGATAGTCATTAGGATGCATTAGCGAGTCTGGACTTCGACCGTGTCTGCATGTCAAAAGTTTTGCTTATCATTTTTGTCGGAAATTGCCTGCTTATCATTCTTAGTCTAGACACGTCTTACTGCATTATTTGCATGAATAGTGTATAGACAAAATTCATATCTTAGCGTATCTGTTACTGTAAACTTTGCCTGACATATCTCGTAAATTCCTCCGTAATCTACGAAATCTTTTGCGCTATATATATAGATATTCTATGTAATTAGAATACCATCCGATAGCCGGAAAATCATTTCATATCGAAAAATCCTTTACTCAATCGTACGAAATGAAATTTGTCATTAGTTCAAGTCCCTCGGATTCCGAAATGGAATCCCACTCAAGCTCCGAAAGCAGTGTGACCGGAATGGATCAACCAATCAGTCATCATCTATTCTGGATGAATTGGGGATGGGTTCGTAGCCTTCATAATCATTGGAGACAAGAAGAAGGTGATCCTTTCCATCCACTACATTGTCCTCTTGGCGAAGAACCTGAAGCACTTACCGGCGAACCTGTCCGAAACACCATTTTCTCTCTAATTTCCAGAGTATCTCGTCACGATTATATACTACATCAAATTCTAGATTTTATTTATCCTTTCGTCCGAACCGACAATCACCCCGGTGTAATAGAAGAAGTCAACGAGCTTCGCGCTCGGGTAGTGGCTTTGAAGAATATGGTGCAAAGGTTACAAACACCAGCAGCAGCATCAGCAGCATAACTAGTACCACTATCCTCAACTCCAATAATACCATTACCACCCCCAACCACAACTACCTTATAAACCTCAAACTGCCCCACGAACACCAATGTCATACGCTCTATAAATACCAAGGAATACCAACAAACACGAACGATGAAGTGTTGATTCATAACTTCATTGGAGAAACATTCTAAGATGATTATGTAGTCTCTAAAGTCTTAGAGATTATCTATTCTAGCCCTAACCATAAATTAGTTGAGTGAACCAAAATGATGGAAGGAAGAGTAGAAACCCTGATAAGAATGGTGTGTGATTTACAAGCTAGACTTGATTTACCAATAACATCAACAGTACCGTTAGCATCATCAGCACAGTCAGTGCCGTCAACATCGTCAGAATTAACAGCACCTAAACATCACAAACTCCGTCAGTTCAAGAATCACTGTGGACATCATTACGAATCAACAACGAGTATATTGTATCAACGAGTTATGAAGTATTAACTCATTTCCACCAAAAGATTTATATGTATATCTTATATATATAAATTTTTAAACCATAATAAATCTTTCCGTACTAAGCTATTATGTGTGAATCTTAACTACTCGGTTAATTCATATTACAAATATGCAATGATGTACGTCTTTCGTCCGCAACTTAACCATCGTTAACTACAATCTCTGTCTCAATTCAATAAATTCTAATTCATAATAAATCAAGTGTATTATTCGAATATATGTTTGATTTTACACTTCCATCATTAATGCACTCGAAACTTTCCAGATAACATCATTCATACCTTGCAAAGTTCACAAGGATTTCACGAAAACCAACATTATGCATCAACAAATAACGAAGTATTGATTCATAATTTCAATTTCATTGAAGAAATACTCCGCAAAAGTTATGTAATTTCTAAAGTTTTAAGGATTACTCAATTCTAGTTTCAACCGTAAATCAAATGAGTTTAATTTTATATAAACTCATTAAATTTATGTTACATCTGAAGAAAATATGCACATATATATTTTCATAAAGACTGTAATAAAAAAAATTCTGTTGTACAAAATATTAATTGTAAATTTTTTTTTTTCGGGTAGGTAATACCCAGGAGATATATAAATTCACAATTAATATGTTACATTCTCCGAATCTGATTCAGCAGATCATTCATTATACTCCCTACTTTCACAACAATATACATTCTTCTATAGAAATCAAAACAACCATACTCATTCAATTTTAATTACATATTCTGATTTTGAAATCGCAAAAATCAATTCGAAATATAACCAATATCATCACTCTTAGATTCCTATATCTTTCTAAGTTATACTTTGACTTCAAAACTGTGTTAGAACATCATACGATTACAATATACGTTCAAACCCTCCGAAATTCTTGAAGACACTTCAAATAATGAGCAATTGAGATGATGATCCAACCACATGTTACCCACAGATATACACCTGAAAAACTCTCGAAACCCAAAGCCATAGTTTAACCCGTAAATGTGTCAGACCCTTTGGCATTTATTAGCTAAAATAAATTTTCAATTCTGTTTCAAAATAGACAGTTTTGTCACAGCTCCAGCAAGTCAACTTCGACTTCTCAATCAAAATAGTCTTATTATAACCTCGATAGATACGTTGCCTTTCGCTGTCGTTATTGGGGAACCTTTCATATCTCGCCACATTAGTAGTAAACTTATTAACAACTTCACTGATCTTTAATTTTCCAAAAAATCTTTATATTTATCAAAACCCCATCATTTACTCATCTGCATCTTGTAACGAGAATTGCCATACGAATCATCGGGAATTAGCAATCAGTATTTTGAAATCTCGCGATGATCCTACGCCAACAGTTATATATAATGTCTATCTCATGGACTTATATATTTCGAATGTGAGGTTTCTGAAAAACACCCCAATCTACGATTTAGTTCTCCGAATTTTTGGAAAAACTGAATGAAGCAGCAGAAACCGTAGACAACCTTGACAGTAAAAAGTTTGATGATAAAAGAATAATGTGTTGGCAAAGCTCAGAAAAAGAGAAGGTTGGAACTGGAAAACGGATTGAGCAAAGTATGAAGGAAGCTGTGGATAAATCATAAAGAATAAACCTGCCTTCAAAGAATCCAAATGATTCAGTATACGCTAAAGTCATTAATGAATACCTTGCTTCTGACTCTAAATCCTTGCGAACAATAT
Source organism: Rutidosis leptorrhynchoides (assembly GCF_046630445.1). Taxonomy (NCBI): domain Eukaryota; kingdom Viridiplantae; phylum Streptophyta; class Magnoliopsida; order Asterales; family Asteraceae; genus Rutidosis; species Rutidosis leptorrhynchoides. Next base: position 351,804,793 of record NC_092339.1, read on the forward strand.
CTTTCATTATCCTCTGATATTGGAAATTCTAAGATATCATCGTATCTTTCATTATAAATGATATCCTCCATATTTCTGGAGATATTTCCATAATTATTCTTATCATTTACCTCTCCGCGCTGTCTGTATTACATCATAAAAGAAACTAGTTTAGTATCTAAATTATGAAACTTTCAAGTTTAAAATAGGTATATTTTTGAAGTAGTGTTAGGAACTGAAGCATGAGTTAGTATAATATAATGACACTTGATCAACGTGATTATATTACAGTAAGTCATGCTGAGTTTCTAAAATGGAACATGATGATTCACAGATCATAACGTCATCATGTGCTATGTTACACGACTCTTGTATTCTATTTAACCTCTAAAATATCAAGGAAATATTTTCTTGATGATTCGGTCTTTTTCAGGGTATTCTGGTAATTTAACAAATCAAAATCGTGCCATTACCATTTCCTTATTAGAACATTAACAATGTTCATTCCAAAATTCATATCTGCGAATTCTGGATCATTACAAGAGGTGCTTAATCGCAAGAAGAAGAAACGAAAGGACAAAACTCAGAAATAGAAATTGGGGTATAAATCGTAGCAAATAAAAGAGAGCATTAACTGGGGATGACAATGGTTATAGAAGACAGAAGCAGGGACATCGAAATATAAGGGAAGATATAAAACCCAACAACAACCCAGAAATTACAATTCGTATATATCGATGCATATAGCAATATAAAGACATAGGAGAACTAAAAACACTATAAAACCAAGGGTATAGTAAAAGTAAATAGACTCTTCCAGAGGCAGATGAAAAAGAAGAAGTACAGATATGAAAGTGAGGAGTATATCAAGAATCAGCACTGGATGAAACATATTGACGAACACTTTACAATATGAGTTGAGGGAGAAAGAATGGAAGGTGTGAGTTCTAAGCAAATAAAGGGGTGGATTTATAGAAAAAAATATATATATATTCGACAGAGCAATCAAAACAGATGATTGTATTTAAAGTGGATCCTAATTTCCTTGATTTTCGAAGAATCAAATCTTATTACGAAGATTTTCTCCAATTCCCTTGAACTCTGGAAATCAATCCGGTATGTGTCAAAAGGTATGACGAATCTACACTTACTCATTTCGCTCTTTTGTGATAGTTTCACTTGTACTCTACACAAAATCAAATGGTTTTTCAATATTACTCAATGATGATAAAACTCTAATTTTCAGCTTATATGCGTCATGAAAACCAACTTATTGTTAGCCATGACCATCCTAATCAAATTTCGGGACGAAATTTCTTTAACGGGTAGGTACTGTGATAACCCGGAAATTTCTGACCAAATTTAAACTTTATCTTCATATGATTTAATATTTTCGACACGATAAGCAAAGGCTGTAATGTTGAAATCTCAAAAAATTTTAACTATGTTCATGTATTCATTTACCTTTCGACTGCTCTCGACGATTTACGAACAATTATGTGTAAATAGATATGTATGAATATATACATATGTGTGATTATTAAATTGAGAAATATTAATGAAACATTAAACGGTCTGATTAATATGAAAATAAGTTACGAAATCTATTATATGAATTGAGAACGTTAACATGGTATTAGATGAATAATACTTTACATGAACGTAATTATTTCAAGATATTTTTTAACGGAATTAAAAGATAATATCAAATGATTTATTTATCAGATACATTGTATGATTATGAGTCTCTGTTGAAAGGTCCACTTTGATTTAGAAAACCTTTCCTTTTTAATGGTATTCGAAATGATTGGTAAAGTGATTTACAAGTAAAAACAAAAGTGTCAATTAACGGTAACTGGACAAAAGTTAGTAGAGATTCCTGTTTAATTTTCAATGCATGCTTTACAATAACTTTCTCGTGACTCTTGATAAGTTAATTATTTAACTTTTATAAAATTAATAGTAAGAACATGAAATGTAAATGGATGTCGACAAGGTAAGCAAATGGATATGTTGATTTAAAACGATTTCATACGTTTAATTGTCCATTGGATTTAACCCTGCGATTTACGAATAAACTGTAAGTAAAAACTAGAAATCCATTATGACTTATATATTATATAATTTTACTTTATGAAGTGAAAATGTTTTATGATATAACAATTTCTATTATTTAAACCTTTTAATAAAATGATATTGAATATAAGTAGTTTTGGAAAAACTAAACCTTATAGTATTATTTGATTTAGTTTCAAACGTACGAAAACATTTTTATTCTTTCGATATAATAGAATTTGATTATAAAATATTTTAATGGATTTTCAATGATATGAAAATAAAAATAAAGATTTCTAATGGGCACCAAAAGACTATAACATTTCATCTCAAGATCGCAAGTTAAAATGATGGAAATCACTAAGCATGCGCACTTTCACGAGAAAAATCATAACTAAATCATACTGACTCGAAAAAGGGTGATTCCTGTGTCCAGACGTCCGTAACTCAAAAATCTACAACTTTCATGAAGACACCATACGCGGATCGCGTACCTATCTACGCGAAACGCGTAATGTTGTGTCGACATATTTTTGTGGCGGCTCACTATTTAACATGTTTTTTATTTATTTTAATATTATATTATATTATTATATTATTTATATACCTATATATTTATGATCGATCATAATTGTTTTCTAACTACCTATCTCTCATACTCTCTCAATAATTATATTTATTATTATTGTTAGTATTATTATTATTATTAGTATTATTATACATAAAATACTACGACGATGTCATGAGCGAGTTATTTCAAAACGGGTTTTTCGAGCGGGATAGAGCTAAGGAAATTATGGGTTATAGCTATGGAGGTTATGGGTATTGCTTGGGGGTTATGATCATGAGTCAAAGGTCAACCTAGTGTTTATCATCTCCGTCGCGTTTACGTACCTTTCCTGCAATATTGAATCTCAATATTGATACGTGAGTACTCATAAATTAACTTTTATATATTAATAGTGTATCCCTGACTAGTGCTCGAGTATATAGGATTATGCATGCTTGTACTTTTGATATTGCCATTAGATAGGTTATGTTAAATCCTGAATTAGTTACATATGCGGTTGAGATAAGGTATAAGATATGCATGTCGTTGGAAAGCTAGCGAAAAATTAAGAACTTTTCATTTAGATATCGAACGGTTTCGATGAACGGATTAGAAGTTATAGTGAATTGAAGTTTGTATTATTATTAAAAAAAATGATTATTATTATCGTCGTTATTATCGTCGTTCTAGTTTTTATCTAATTATTATTATTACTATTATTATTATTATTATTATTATTATCATTATCAATAAAAAGTATTATCATTAAAAATTATTATTTTATTATTATTACTATCGTTATTATCGTTAAAGTTATAATTAGTATTATTATTATTATCATCATTAAAATAGTTATTAGTATTATCATCATAATAATTATTATCATTAATATTATTATAATTAAAACTAATATTAGTAACACCTAATTATTATGATTACTATTATTATCATTATTATGAATGCGATATAAAAGAGAACTAAAAGCTATTGAACAAATCGATCAGGAAATAATGAGTATGGGTATCATGATGAAATTAAAATATTGTAAGATATTGATTTAAGAGAAAAAATATCGATTTCATTATTTTTATCATTATTATTATTTCTAAAAATATCATTTATATTAAAACTTTCATTTTTTACTAAAATATCATGAAATATCATTACTATTATCATTTTAGTATTATTATGATAAAGTAGAGTTATTATCTTATTATTAATATAGTTAATATTAAAAAGTATTGTTATTACTAATATTATCATGATTAGAATTATCAATTTTATTATAATAATTAGTAAATATAAACATTGTTATTATTATAATAATACTTATTATTATTACAAAATAATACTACTTTTACTTATTATTATTATTATCAATATTATTTTATCAAATAGATATGTGATACAAAGATATTTTGACCACACGTAATATAATTACATTAATAATACATACCACTATAATTTTATGATATTAAGTGAATTTTATAAATTTTATTACTTAAGACATAAAAGTATATTTTTATAATATATAAACTTTAATATAATTTTTATTTATTAACAAATGATTTATATTATTTACTTTAATAAAATTTAATAAATATTTAAATATATAAAATGACTATATTTAAGTTATATAATAATCATGTATAGATTTTGGAAATCATTTTGGATCAAGTTGACTTTTGTATGTTAGTCTCGAGCATTAGGATTGTGATACACTACAGTTTGACCTAAATTGCTAGACAGATATTGACCATCATATAAATATATATATTTAATATAGGTTCGTGAATCCGAGGCCAACCTTGCACTTGTTCAATGACGTCATATGTATTTTCACTACGAAATACAGTATTGTGAGTTTTCATTTGCCTTTTTACCCTTTATATTTTTGGGCTGAGAATACATGCGCAATTTTTATAAATGTTTTACGAAATAGACACAAGTAATCAAAACTACATTATATGGTTGAATTATCGAAATCGAATATGCCCCTTTTTATTAAGTCTAGTAATCGAAGAATTAGAGAACAGACACCCTAATTGACGCGAATCCTAAAGATAGATCTATCGGGCACAACAAGCCCCATCCAAAGTACCGGATGCTTTAGTACTTCGAAATTTATATCATGTCCGATGGAGGATCCCGGAATGATGGGGATATTCTTATATGCATTTTGTGAATGTCGGTTACCAGGTGTTCAATCCATATGAATGCTTTTTATCTCTATGTATGGGATGTTTATTTATGAGAAATAGAAATGAAAATCTTGTGGTCTATAAAAATGATGAAAATGAATATTGATGATAAACTAATGAACTCACCAACCTTTTGGTTGACACTTTAAAGCATGTTTATTCTCAGGTATTAAAGAAATCTTCCGCTGTGCATTAGCTCATTTTAGAGATCTTACTGGAGCCATTCATGGCATATTTTGAAAGATGTTGCATTCGAGTCATTATGTTCATCAAGATTATCATTAAGTCAATTATAGTTGGATATTGGATATTATGAAATGGTATGCATGCCTGTCAATTTTCGATGTAAAGAAAGTTTGTCTTTTAAAAACGAATGCAATGTTTGTAAAGTGTATCATATAGAGGTCAAATACCTCGCGATGTAATCAACTATTGTGAATCGTTTATAATGTATATGAACGGGTCCTTTCAACACGGATAGAGTTCCGACTTTAAAACTCGTAAAACATTTCTTACATTAACCCAACTAAACCATAATTTATTATTAATCTTAATTATAATTAAAATTATAATTATAAATATATATTACATAGAGAGAAAGAAAGATTGAAAAAGGTGTACATAATTCGGCCGAAAACGTTGCAATTTATAAGACTTGGCCAGCTACAGCACCTCATGCGAACGCATGACTTTAGTGCTTCCTGGCCATGAGATCGCATGGCCAGCCTGTACTCAGATATTTTTCAATTCAAACGTGGGCTGCTGAGTTTATTTAATATATAATATAATATATATAATTTTATATAATTATATATATATTATATTATATTCTTGTGCAATGTTGACTTGTAATTTTAGGTCCGTTGTCTCGCGCGTTGATTCTCGGTTCATGTCTCGGTTCCGAATTTTCAAACGTCCTTTCGTACGCGTAGATATCTTGTACTTTGCATTTTGCAATTTGTAATTTGCACAAAAAATTATTTTCCTTAACTCTCAAAATCCGCGCAAGTCTTTAACTCACTTTTAGTGGCACTTTTGAGTGCACTATGGCTTTAGTGGCACTTTTTCTTCAATTATTTAATCTTCGTGCTTCATCTTCACATTTATTTATTTAAACAATTACAACTTAAAAACTTTACATATTGGGATGATATTGCGACTAAATATATGTTCATTTGGAGCACCATCAAAGATCCCCACATTTGAACGTTGTTTGTCCTCAAGCAATACAGAAATTGAAATTAAATCACACTTCACTCGAATCACTTTTTTTTATTCTCACACTTTATACATCAGTGATTTTGATACAGCGGTATGAACAATGATAGTAACGATGTGGTTTACAGTCCCACATGTCTATAAAAATTTAGATCCTTTTAGGAAATTTGATCTTTATAAAAACATTTGATCTTTTGAAAATTCATTCTAGCTTTTACCCTAGATAAGTTTTTCGGAATAACCCTTCACCGGTGTTTGTAAAATATTTTTGTGGGTTTTGTGGGTTTCAGATTTTAAAATTTTGGCTCAAAACTTACGGTTTTGTGTCACCCACTTGCTAACCTTGTATAAGGAAAGCAACATGTCCAGTTTACTTGTCCCGTATATTACCTTTCGGTAAACTACCGTACGGTTGTAAAGGAAAGTGATGAACAAGCAACTGTTAAGGCAATGTCTAATGACATGCAGATGTTCATGGTCCACAACGTGTCGGATGCAATTACTATCCTTTGTAGGAGAAATAGTAAAGATCACCCTATAATTTTTCGGTCTGGCACAAGGTCCTGTCTTCGACCATGCTATGCAACCACCATTCTTACGGTTAACACCCGATTTAGTTCAGGTGACCTAATGAATTCCGATGAATTCCTAGGATTTTACGTTCAATGGTAATGAACGCATTGAAAATAGGTTTTTAGAAAACAAATCAGTTTTAATTTGATCAAAATATTTTCTCGTTCAAGCTCGAGTTTAGATATCATCGAATTCCACGAGTTTGTAATTCTCAATCTTTAAGGTCAATCTCAAGGATTGAGTAATATCAGGCTTAAAAGTTGATTTTTAATCTTTAAGGAGGTTATCCTTTCTGGGGGTCTGATTCATTAGTCTTATCAAGCTAATTTGCACGGCGCCCTCCTCATTTTATGAGATAGATCCTCTCATGGTTAGGATAAGTCTGACCACTTGGCGACCCTGTTTGATGCTGAGGTCCGTGGATTTCCTGCTGATTTTAGAGATGACTTTTCTAGATTTTTCGTCAACATACAGTTGGTTTGGATGACAACTTCCTGACCTAAATCAAGAAGCGGGTGTCTTTTTCTGAAGACTTTACTTCCTTTAATGATAGAATTGATTCATCGTGTAGATCCATCTTTCTTTCAAATATATTACAGTAAATCGGGTAAAACTGATTAGTTTAGTCCAAAACAAAAGTACATGCAATAATCTTGTACAAAATATGTGATATCTGTTTTAAAGAACTTGGTGCATTCTTCCCACACTTAGCATTTATTTTATTTCTTTTTTGCCTTATTATTCCCCTCTTTTCCATTTTAAATGAATTCAATCGTTTTGGGTTATTTCTCCATTTATGTTCTCTCCGAGGTAACAATAATTTCGGCATTAACACCTAGTTTTATCGTTCATAAATATGTATAAACATGATTTTGAATTCATTTAGTTGAAAATTTTTCAAATTTTCACAAAATTTGGCAATTAAACTAAGTGTAAACGCGAGAGAATTTATAACCCTTCTCCACACTTGAGATCATGCAATGCCCTCATTTGCATGAAATCAGACTATAATTATAAATTCATGAGGGTGATTAGTGTAGAAAAGTGATTAAAAATACCTAATTTGTAATTACTAAGCTAGTCGAATGATAGATGGCGCGCCTCATCGTTCATTCCTTTTGTTGTAATTTCACATATTTTTTCTTTTTTCTTTTTTTTCGTCAAAATTAGTAGTTTTTGCTGAACTTAATGCCAGTCTTTGAAAGCGCTGTTTTACCCTGTTTTACATAAGATAAACTACAAACATATAATATATATATATATACATATATATATATATATATATATATATATATATATATATATATATATATATATATATATATATATATATATATATATATATGTATATATATATATGTATATATATATATGTATATATATATATGTATATATATATATATATATGTATATATTTTTTTTATATAAAACTTTTATTTATTAAAACAATTTAAATGAATAATTTTTTTAAAATTTTGTTTCCTTTTACTTTAGGTAGTTTCGGTATGTTTAACTAGTCCGTCCTTCGACAAAATTTAAAATTTGTTGTTTTTAAAGAGATTGTTTTAAAAGCAAAGATTTTTGGAATTTTTAATTTTTTGGTATACTTTAGATCAATAAAATTAAAAATAATGATAATAAAATTTTTCGCCCCGCCCTCGGGTAAAGCAATTTCGGTTCCATGACCTAGTTTTCAACTTACAATGAATTTTAGAAATCATTTTTTAAACTTAATGAAATAAAGTAAATTTTATTTTTAAATTCACACAAAACTAAAATTTAAAAATGCATATTAATTTCATATAAAACCTACAAAACAAAAAAAAATTCAGAATGGATGGAGAAAACTAGTTCTTTAGTGTCTGCTAGCGGAAAAGACCAATCGGATTCCATTCTCGGAACTACACGAGAACAGAACAACTAACTGTAGACAGCATTTTCTTTTTAGAACTTTTGAATCTCCCCACACTTAAGTAGCTGTGGTTTTGAAATTGTGATTAACTTCATCGTCAATTTCTTTTGGACCATAATCAACTTGCATATCTATGACTTTTGCTTTAAGCCATTATCGGATTCCTATATAATATCTACAAATTCAACTAGTTTCACCTTTTCTTTAGGCGATAGATTGGATACTAACCGGTTACATAACTTAGAGTTCCCCTTGGTTCTAGCATCGCGAATCCGTTTAATAAGTTTCTTCATTGAACTGTTAATAACGGGATCATTTAATTTCGTATCAATAACGGGGTTCTTTGTTATCAAGTCATTATTAGGTGTTACTTTATTTTCCCCACACTTAGGCGTTTTATTATTGTTAAGCACTACCGTTGGAGTTGGTAAAACAACATAGTTCTTACCAATCGTTTTTGTTGGTTCAATGGTTTTGGTTGGTGGAGATTTTGCCTTTCGACTCACAAAGGTGACCGATTTGTCACCATCACTAAGTGTCATTCTACCCTCTCTTACATCAAATAACGCCCCGGTGGACGCTAAGAATGGTCGACCTAAAATTAGAGGAATGTTTGAGTCCTCTTATATGTCAATGACAATAAATTTGACTAAAAAGGTTAAATTACCCACTTGAACGGGTAGGTTGTCAGCAATTCCAACTGGGTGCCTAATGGTTTGATCAAAGAGTCGAACACTCATCTCTGTTGGACTTAACTCACCTACTCCTAATCTCTTATATAATGAAAGAGGCATAACACTCACACTCGCACCTAAATCTTCTAGTACATCATACATGACACAATCACTAAGTAGACAAAGAACAATAAATTCACCCGGATCACCCACCCTGGGTGGAGGTTTTGGTGGAACTGTCTTCACCGGGTTTACTTCTATGGTTTTTGTTTCTTGCACTTTCTTATTCTTCTTCTTCATTCCAGTGGTATCACAAACTTTATTACCTATCATTTGCTCATACTCAACTCCTTTTCTTAGAAACGGGATGGGTGGTTTGTATGGTGCCACCACTGGCTTTACATACTCGGGTGGTGGTGGTGTTGTAACTTCTTCATTGTTACTTACATCTAAAACCTTACCATCATCTAATGTTGGTTTTTCAGAATTCGTTGATACCAAATTAACATTCTCATTCCGAGGATTTACTTCATTATTACTCGGTAGCTTTCTTTGTCCCTCTCACTCATCATGCTAGCAAGAGTACCTACATATTTTTCTAGATTCAAAATGAAAGCTTGTTGAGTTTTAAATGACTGATCAAGCCTCTCATTCATTTGAGTTTGAGTTGCAATAAATTGTGTTTGAGATTCCATTAGCTTTGCCATCATTTCTTCCAGATTTGGCTTTTTCTCTTCGGTTTGTTGTGGTGGATTATACAAACTAGGTCTTTGTTGATTGAAAGTGTTGTTTTGAGTCGGTTAGTTATTCAAACCTTGTTGGTTGTACGAGTTATTGTTGGGTCCATTTCGATTGTAAAGAATGTTTTGATTTTGATTGAAGTTTGGCCTTGGCGTTTGATAATTATTTTGATAATTATTTCCCGTCCTTTGGTTCATGTAGGAAACATTCTCACGTTGTTCCATCATTTGCTCGATGTGACAATCTTTCGTTAAGTGTGGTCCACCGCATTGCTCACAACTGATTCGTATTACGTGAATATCTTTAGTCATCTTTTCCATTCGTCTCTCGAAAGCATCTATTTTTGCGGAAACAGAATCATAGTCATGGCTAGAATTGGCTCTAGCCGCTTTAGATGAATAAAAAATATATTTTTCCTGGTGCCACTTATGCGAGTGGGAGGCTGTGTTATCAATGATTTTGTGAGCTTCAGTTGCGGTATTCTTCATAATGGAACCACAATCTGCTGTGTCGATGTCTTTTCGTGTAGCAACGTCGACACCTTGGTAGAATATTTGTACTATTTGATAAGTGTCTAAACCGTGTTGAGGACATCCTCTCAACAACTTTTCGAATCTTGTCCACGCCTCATATAATGTTTCATTTGGCTTTTATGAGAACGTAACAATTTGTCCTTGAAGTCTCACGGCTTTAGATGCCGGAAAGAATCTTTTAAGAAATTTCTCAACTAAAACATCCCATGTGTCAATCGCTCCTCCGAGTAACGATTCTAACCAATCTTTGGCTTCTCCCTTTAAAGTCCAGGGAAACAACATGAGATAGATCTGTTCATCCTCAACTTCTCTGATTTTGAATAGAGTACAAATCCTATTAAAGGTTCGAAGATGTTCATTTGGATCTTCTTTTGGCGTACCACTATATTGGCATTGATTAGTTACCATGTGTAGGATTTATCCTTTGATTTCATAATCTGGCGCATTAACATCTGACTTAATAATGGCGTGACCTTGGCCCGTGCATGTGGCTCTCATTCGGTCTTCCATACTTAGAGGTTCATTTACTTCCATAATTGAAATTGTTGAATCCGAATTACTAGAAGATTCTAATTTAACGGTTTGTGGTTCAGGATGAATGATTAGTGGTTCAGTATCTTGAAATTGTCCTTGAATATCCTCCGGGTTCTCAATTGTGAAGTCGGGTTCAAAAAATGGATTATCAGAAATTTGAATTGGAGTACTTGTTCGACTAGATGATAATTCTAAAGAAAAATCAACAGTGGCAATATTAGCTAGATGTCTTGATCGAGTTATAGGTGGTGAACGTATGAAAGGTGGTGAACGTTTTGCTCGGTGCATTCACTGAATATCTAATTAGTTATAAAAATAAAAATTATATAAGTTATTAAATTAATAGACTTTTCTGCTTTTGCCCACGTTTCGAATAGCCAAAAGATGCAGCAGGGAGCCAGGATCATTTAAGTCGGAAAATCCACAACTCAGCCACTAACAAATCCAACTATTACTACGAAGCAGAAAATTTTGGATGTCTATCAATTTAACCGCTTAAAATAATTTTTCCGTCAAAATTTTGAAATAAAAATCTATGTCCTAAAAACTAGAGCGTAGAAATGAGAAAGAAAGAGTGCGTCGAAAAATAAGAGTCGAAAAACAATCTAAAACTTATAAATTAAAATTTTACGTCTAAAACTTAGCGTCTAAAAACTTAAAACTTAAAAGTATCAACTAAAGTCTTAAATCTAAAGGTACTAAAAATGTAATTCTAAAAGAAAAAGTGGCAATTACTTAGAAGGGCACTAAAATCTATAAACTGCGTCGCAAAATTTTAAAGCTCCTAAATCTTAATTCTAGAAAAAAAGCACTTAAGGGATTTTACGGCAAAGTCTTAAAAGCTAAAAATCTACGAAAAATCTATAACTACGAAACTAATATTACGAACGACAAATATTAAAAACTACGAATAAACGATAAAAAGATACAAAATATAAAATAAAATGATAAAAATACAAATTTTATAAAAATATTATTTTTATATTATATTTTATAAAAGTATTAATATAAATATGTAAATAATAATAACTAAAACTTAAAATACAAATTTAATTAAAAACTAAAACTAAATATTATTAAATATAAACCCTAATCTTAATTAATAATAATAATAATAATAATTAATATAAACCCTAAATGTGTCGGCAGAGTAATCAAACAAGGCACATCAACTCATGCGTTCGCATGAGGTTTCTGAGTTAATCTCATGCGTTCGCATGGCTTCGGATACCAGGCCTGATCTTGGGCTGTTACAGTTTCGGCCCAATAGTCTTTTTTATTTTTTATTTTTTTCTGAATTTAAATTTCACAAAATATATAAAGAAAATATTTATTAAAATAAACTTATATTTTAAAAACTAAAAATAAAAACAAAATCTTAGTATAATTTTTTTTTCTTTTTATTGTTTTATATTTTTTTCTTTTATATTTTTTTATATGTTTTTATATAAATACAAAATATTTTTACAAAATTAGAGATAATAAATATAGCGTTTCGCCAGGTCCCCGGCAGCGGCGCCAAAAACTTTATGTGTGTGAGGTGGCGTACGAAATAGAATATTTTTTCATATGAAATACGGTGAAATATGATACAAGTTTTATTTATTTATATAGATGGGATATACCTAAACCTTGCTACAACACTATAGGCAGTGTACCTAATCGTAGAGTAGTGTAGTTTTTAGTAAGTCTGGTTCATTCCACAGGGAGCTAGCGATTACGTACTATATTTTTAACAACTATATTTGTATAAAATATATATGGGGTTTTTACCATTTAATGACCGGTTTGAAGATTTTATATTTTAAGCGTAAAGATAAATGACGATAATATAAATGACAGAATTTAAATTGCTATAAAGTAAATTGCAGTAATTAAAATGACAGTAAATAAAGGTACGATGAAATATGAAATAAAAGTATTATGCTTATTTAAACTTCCGTAATCATGATGTTTGACGTTTTGATTTTAATTTATTTATCTGGGTTAATTGTCCTTTGTCCTGAATTTATTTGATACATATCTGGTTTTTGTCCATAATAGTCCATCGATCATAATTATAAAATGCTCGTCAAATTAACCTTATTCCCGAAGTCAAATATTCCAACTAATTAGGGATTCGAACTGTAACAAGGTTTTAATACTTTGTTTAATGATTACACCAGGTTATCGACTGCGTATAATCCAAGGTTTTCATACTTTGTTAACAATTACACCAATTACCCTTGTATGTAATCCACCCTTATTTTAATAAGATATGAACATTAATTTACCCACTTGATCAGTTTGAATAATCAATTACCCAACCCGAATAATTAATTAAATGATCGTAAAAGATGTCGTATAAACGTCACTAAATAGGACATGCATAATCATATAATAATTATTAGATTAACTAATTTGAAGATAGGTTCGACAGATTCCAATGAGTTGTCATTCGATTAGACAATACCCCCCATCTATTAATAGTTCATAGTCCAATGTCCACAAGTGTCGGTCTTTTATCCAAACCCGAATAATGGTACAAAATCCAATAACCCCTTCTTAATATTTAGCCCAACATCACGATTACTTCGGCTCAAATAAGCATAATAATAACTTAGTTACGAGACATTAATTTAAAAAGGAAGAACATAGCTTACAGTGATTATTTATCGCGTAGTGTTACACGAATAGAGTTCCGACTTTAAAACCAGTAAAACATTTCTTACATTAACCCAACTAAACCATAATTTATTATTAATCTTAATTATAATTAAAATTTTAATTATAAATATATATTACATAGAGAGAAAGAAAGATTCAAAAAGGTGTACACAATTAAGCCGAAAACGTTGCAATTTATAGGACTTGGCCAGCTACAGCACCTCATGCGATCGCATGACTTTAGTACTTCCTGGCCATGCAATCGCATGGCCAGCCTGTACTCAGATATTTTGCAATTCAAACGTGGGCTGCTGAGTTTATTTAATATATAATATAATATATATAATTTTATATAATTATATATATATTATAATATATTCTTGTGCAATGTTGACTTGTAATTTTAGGTCCGTTGTCTCGCGCGTTGATGCTCGGTTCATGTCTCGGTTCCGGATTTTCGAACGTCCTTTCGTACGCGTAGATATCTTGTACTTTGCGTTTTGCAATTTGTAATTTGCACAAAAAATTATTTTCCTTAACTCCTAAAATCCGCGCAAATCTTTAACTCACTTTTAGTGGCACTTTTGAGTGCACTATGGCTTTAGTGGCACTTTTCAAGCTTTAGTGGCACTTTTTCTTTAATTATTTAATCTTCGTGCTTCGTCTTCACATTTATTTATTTAAACGATTACAACTTAAAAATAGAATAATTATAACTAAAAACTTTACATATTGGGATGATATTGCGACAAAATATATGTTCATTTGAAGCACTATCACTAACATATGCTTTAAGTCATGCTTATTAATTAATATACAACACTTGTCTTAACCTTCTTAGGGATAATAATTGGTCTGTGATTATTATCTTGATTTGTGTTAATATAAGTTATGAAACTTATCTAATATGATTCCCGTATGAATTAATTGTCCATGTAATCACTTGTATCTTTACTTGTATCTTTATTTGTATTTTATTTTATTTTGAATCTTTAATTCCTTATTTTACTTTGTTTATCTTTAAAAGCAAACTCTTTCCTAAGAGATAAATCTATCCCATAAAAGACATAAAAATATATCTTTAGTTCTTTAATAAGAATTAAATAATAAAACAACTCTTATCCATACCTAGCACTTCCTTGGGACGATAACCTAAAATACTACCTCTGATCGGGTTTTGTTGCTCGTTAGGGTGTTAAAGCTGTAATAATAAAGGTTTTATAAATTTAAAAGTTTGAAAGGCAAATTAAGCACTGCACACTTTTGCACATCAATGACCTAACCAGAATTATTGAATTCTAAAAACTAATACCTATGAAAACTGAGACCAGAGGCATGTATTTATACTGTTTAAGTTTGGTGGCCAAGCCGGCGGCTTCAGTGGGAAGCCAGCGGCTTGCCTTGAGTGGGTGACCTGCAAGTTAAACTTGTGCAAGTTAAACTTAATCCGCATGCTAAATCTTTTAACCGTCATACTCAAGCCGGCGGCTTTAGGCCAGGCCGGCGGCTTCAAAGATCCACCAGATCTTTCTGATTTTGTCTTGATTTTGTTTCAATTTATACTTGAACTTGGTAGATAAGTTGAGAAACCATGTCAACCAGGCCGGCGGCTTCCTTTGCCTTTTTCTTGATCAACAAGTTCTTTCAATTTTACATCGATTCTAGAACATTCTGGTGTATTCAGCTCTAAGTCGGCGGCTTCCTTGTATCTTTGCCGGCGGCTTCATTTAGCCGATTTGCAATTTTCTTTATTTTTGATCATGTTTAATACATAACTTTGATAAAATTATTAGAAATACCTTTTTTCCATTTTTACCCATTTTAGCATGTTTTGGCATTAAAATTACTCAAAAATATTAAGATAACTCCTTAAAATGTTATTAAAAAATGTATAATTTAGGAGTTATCAGTGCTAGTTAACTCTAAGATTGTCAAATGAGTCAAAATCCTAAGTTTGTGAAAATTTGAATTTGCCAAACTGGATCACTCGCACGACTGATGTGTGAACCGTACGAGTTACCACACATTTAAGGTTAACCGTATGAGTGACCAAGCTCTAGATCTGTCCATTAGTCTTCTAGGTCAAACATACGAGTGATAGTGAGACGCACGATTGGATGGTGAATCGTGTGCTTAACCGTACGGTTGAGCTTGAGAGTATAAATAGGGAGAGGATGAACACAGACGTTCACCATTTCCCTCCTCTCTCAATTTTGCTCTCAAATTCGATTCTCGCCATTTGCTATTTCCACCGTAGGATTTGTTAAGCATTTATAGCCGATCACAGCGCCACTTACTTGGTATGATTTCATCAAGTTGTCCTATGTTAATTTGTTGATTTAGTGTGTCGAAACCCTAGTGGTTTTAAGGTCCAATTTTGTGCATTTTTAATGTGTTTTGATCGATATCTGCTATTGTTTTATGTTAAGCGGTACCAATACATGCTATCGCAATGTAAATCAAGTCCTGAAACACCTAAACATGCAATTTCGTGAATTTAAAAAGTGCATTTAATATGGTTCAATCAGACATGCACGAGTGACCATCACTCGCACGCGTGGGACATGACTCGCACGAGTCAGTGCACGGTTGAGGCTCAACCGTGTGAACACTTGAGCTCACTCGTATGACTTTACTTATTGTTTATTTTGTTGCTCACTCGTATGATTGAGCTGACCCGTATGCTTAACCGCACGAGTCACCACACGGTTGACCGTCACTCGCATATATATTGCCTCAACCGTGTACCTTGTCTGAAACCATGTTTTGGATCAAAAGTGTCAACAGTGACACGAGTGACCATGTTACTCGCACGTCTAACTTGTCAGCCGCACGTGTGACCATGTTACTCACACAGTTTCTCCTGTTATTCTGGTTATGACACTTTGTTGCGAATGTTTTGATGATTTATGGTATCTGGTCTCTGTCTTTAACTTTCTGATAATATTTCAGTTTGTCAAAGATTCTCATCAATGGCAGAACCACAACCAAATGTTCTGGTAGTTAATCCAGAAGCTCAGGGGGAGTAAATTTAGAATCCTCCAGTTAATCCAGTAAACCTACCTATTCAACCCGAAATAATTCTGGAAATGGGTGACCAAAATAATCAAGTTGCTATTTATGATACTACTGTTGAGAAAGGAAGTCATTTTGTGGAGACTGTTGATTTTCTTAAAAGATCAAGGATCCATACTGCCATCTCAACATCGTGCACAGCCTACTACAGTAATCAAAGGGAATTCTGGAAGAATGTGCGTCTTGATGTGTCTGATAATGAAGCTAGGTTGGTGAGTACCGTTCAGTCGAACGAGGTTGTTGTCTCAAAGTCAGTGATAAAAAGGATTTTAGGTTTCAATAATGAAAACTGCTCTCACATGATGATAAACAAAGAAAGAATCCACGGTTGTTTTAAGATATGTGGATAGTCTGGTTTCCTAGCTGGTAATTCTGAGCTGATGAAAACTATTTTGCCTCCACAATATCGATATCTGGCTCATGTGTTGATGCATTGTATGAGTGGGAGAAAAGCTGGTTTTGATAAACTCAATGAGAAGGTGTAAAGTATGTTTGTTGCACTTGCTCTGAAAGCTCCGTATGATTTCTCTGGGTTTATTTTTCATTAACTCAATGAGAAGGTGCAAAGTATGTTTGTTGCACTCGCTCTGAAAGCTCCGTATGATTTCTCTGGGTTTGTTTTTCATTACTTGAGAGCCAATTACCTCAGCACTACACAGAAGTATCTCATTTATGCCCATTTTCTTCAGTTGATTATAATTGATGATGCACCAAGTCTACCCAAAATTGAATCTGATGTCATTCCGCTACTTCCAATGAACGTTGTGACTTTTCAAAGAATGGAGCAAACTAGAAATGATGATCTCAAACCTGACTTTGGAAGGGTACTTGTTTGTCACTTGATTAGAGAAGACTATAGATGTCCATCCGGGAATGAGTAGAGAAATGAGGATTCTGATTCAAATTATGAGGTAACTGATGATGAAGAGGGAGAAGGTGATAATCAAAGAGCTGCTGGTGAAGCACAAGAAGGTAACCCATGTCATGATGACAATGATGATGATGATGATGAAGCTACCGAGGAAGATACTAATTTGGTTCGAAGGAAGAGAAAGGGGAAGGAACCGATGTCCTCTGAGCAACCCCAAAAGAAAGAAAGAAGAACCAAGCACCACAATGACTCACCTCAAAGATCATTTCACAGAGGTTCTAGGCAACCAACTCAACGTCAATCCTCCGAATTCATGAAAGATGCGAGAGCTGCCGTTACACCATCTCAAATCACACCTTCTGAGTTTAAGACACAACAAAATCTCTTGATGTCCTTGGTAACTAAGTTGAAAAACATTGACAACCAAGCTGTTGAAGAAAAGAAAGCAAGTATTGCTAAAATTGAGCTGCTAGAGAAAGACAATAAGAAGTTGTGGAAGCGTGTGACTCGTTAAAGGGAGAAGAAGGAGTCTTTAAACAAACAGCTTGTGGCAGTTAAAACCAAGCATGAAGTTGAATTGAAAACAGTGAATGATAAGCTTAAACAACTCACGTATGGGAAAACTAAATTGATTACGGATGGAGGAGAAACTTATTCCTCTGATTTGGGTGGTGACGATGAAAAAGATGATGAAGATGCTAGCGCTGGAACTAAAGGACTCTCTTTTGAATATCCGTTAGTGATACCTATTCGAAGTTTCAATGAATATGGTGAGGTATTTACTGCTGAATATTATATGAATTATTCAAATATTTTTAATGATGCAGAAAAGGGGGACGTTCCGCCAAGTGATTTTCCAATAGAACAGCTTGCTTCATTGGCATACGACAGTGATTACGATACAGAGGATGCAGTTGCAGTTGAAGCTGAAAACAAGGCTCCACAAGAAGAGCCAGTTGATGAAATCCCTCCCGAATCAATCCAAAACATCGATTTAAGTGATTTTGAGAATTTGTTTGAAGATGAAAAGAGTCAAAGTTCTGTTGGTGAAGGAAGTTTGAAGGAAGATGTGATAGTTGTGTCCGAGGATGTCATGGAAACAGAATCAGAGAATGAAGAAGAAGAAGAAGAAGAAGAAGAAGAAGAAGAAGAAGAAGAAGAAGAAGAAGAAGAAGAAGAAGAAGAAGAAGAAGAAGAAGAAGAAGAAGAAGAAGAAGAAGAAGAAGAAGAAGAAGAAGAAGAAGAAGAAGAAGAAGAAGAAGAAGAAGAAGAAGAAGAAGAAGAAGAAGAAGAAGAAGAAGAAGAAGAAGAAGAAGAAGAAGAAGAAGAAGAAGAAGAAGAAGAAGAAGAAGAAGAAGAAGAAGAAGAAGAAGAAGAAGAAGAAGAAGAAGAAGAAGAAGAAGAAGAGGAAGAAGAAGAGGAAGAGGAAGAGGAAGAGGAAGAGGAAGAGGAAGAGGAAGAGGAAGAGGAAGAGGAAAAGGAAGAGGAAGAAGAAGAAGAAGAAGAAGAAGAAGAAGAAGAAGAAGAAGAAGAAGAAGAAGAAGAAGAAGAAGAAGAAGAAGAAGAAGAAGAAGAAGAAGAAGAAGAAGAAGAAGAAGAAGAAGAAGAAGAAGAAGAAGAAGAAGAAGAAGAAGAAGAAGAAGAAGAAGAAGAAGAAGAAGAAGAAGAAGTTGAGATTGTTATACCTTCGCTCGAGCCATACTCGAATCCTTCACTAAATACTTTAAGTGACTTCTTTAATTTGAGTAGTGATGTGAAAACAAAAAATTTGATTGAATTAGAAAAGGCGAGGAAGGTATACAAGAGGCAAATTAAGGAAGTTGATAATTTGATGGAGAAGAATAAGAGAATCCGACATCAGAAACTATGCGATGAGAGAGAAAAGAATGAAACTAAGAAGAAGAAGAAGAAAATCCGAGCCGAACAAGCTAAAGCCGAGGGATGGGATGAGATTAAGAAATGGTTTGAATGTGATAGGGATTAGGTGTGTAGGTACGTTGAAGAAGACGAGATCCATCAAAGTTGGTGGAAACAGAACGTTGTGAACCCTGACCAGATCAGTAAGCCAGAACTCGAGCTGAAGTTTGTTAGTTTTATGAGAAAGGAAAGAGAACCAAGAAGTATCTCAAGGGTAAGATTTTGAGCTGGGGTTACTTCAAGGAGATCGATTGTTTTGCTATCAAGAGGGAAGGAGGAGTAGATTATATGGCCAGACCTAGTCACTTCAAAACTATACCTTACTTCGAGATAATGCAACTTGCAAAGCTGAGGATGTTGAACTCTGAAGATAGTTGTGACGACCCGGAAATTTCCGACCAAATTTAAACTTAATCTTTATATGATTTCAAAACGATAAGAAAAGTCTGTTAAACCGAGTCTCAAAAATTTTGAAATGCTTTCATGGATTCAGTTAACCTTTGACTATTTTTGACGATTCTCGAACAATTAATTGTAAATAGTTATGTGTGTATATATTTATATATAAATAATAAGTGGAAATATAATTTGAAATATTATATGTTGTTATTAAAAGTAATTATGCGAAATAAAAATAAAAATATGATATTATGATAACTATTATTTAAAATATATCTATATAACTATTATTTAAAATATATCTATATATATAAATAAAGTATATTAAATATATATTTTGTGATTTTGAATTTATTTAGTAAACAAAAGTACCGCTCAATTTCCATTCGATGAATATTAATCAAGTTAAATTCAAACTTATATGATTTTAAAATAAACGATGATCTGAAAATGATTTCTATAAATTTTAGGCTTACTAAAAATGTATTTAGGATCTAGTTATTAAATTTTAGCACTTTTTATATTTTACTCAGAATTGAGGGGGACAGTTGATGTAATTTTTATTTAATAAATTAATAATTAAATTTTATACCATAATGACCAAAATAAATAAAGCTATTTAATTTAAAATTTTGGGATTTTTCCGAAGACTTTTATTCGCCACTAATTTACAACGGAGTACAAAATACTATTCCGAATAAAACTGTCAGTAGAATAGGAGATAGATATTTTACTCCTTTCATTTTCCTGCACGTTTAAACACAATTGTATAATTATTAATATTATTATATTATTTATATTACTGTGTATGATTTGTCTTCAACTGAATTATTTGTAGATATATAGATATAGATATGCAGTTGAACTACAACCATTACCATATTCACCAATATATTGTCTAAGTTCTATATTCTATATATACATACATATGCATATGAATGCATAACTCACCCGACAACCTTCCATCTTCATTAGAACCACACCCATACCACAACCAACGTCTCCCTCATACAAACACCACCGATCACCCATGACCACCTCTGATTACCTCTGCTGCTATTCCGACTACCCACTACCACTTACAACAACTACTAGTCACCATCTCTCTCGTCTTTTCTCTCTCTCTCCCCCTAAACCTCGTCACCGGGAACCATGAACAACCACCTTCACCACTCAACACCCATCAAGCACTACACCATGGTTCTACCACGACAGTCACCACCACACTCAACCGTCACCATGAAACCACCAAGAACCCATTTCTTGCTTCTTCTCCGAGACATCACTCAAGCACCATCATCCGCCAACCTTTCATCACCAAAGCGACCACCATCATAAACCCATCACCACCGTGAGAATCAATCACCACAACCACCATCGTCGTCACCATACACCACCACCTTTTACACCTACAACACCCATTAATATTTGGTTTTCATTCAAACACCCAAAAAAAACCTACAACTGAACACCATCGAATCCTTTTCCTGCTACACCTATATTCTTTTATTTCTATTTTTCGTCGATCAAACTGAAGCGAAACCGAACACCACTTTAAAACCTTCTATCCTTTCGTGACTGATGATGATGTTACGATAATGATGATGTTACGATAATGATGATGAATCGATGATGATGATGATCGATGATGAAGATGACCTGATGATGACGATGTTGAACGATGACGATATGATAATGAAAGATGATGATGAACCAAGTTTAATTGCTTCATTGATGACTGTTACAAGAATTCTAAAACCATCGAACGTTGAAGATGCTAATTGGGTTTTATTTCAAGAAAAAAAGCAACAGGAACTTATAGGATAAAACAATTTAATTTACTAATAAAATCAGAAAATAACTCGCGGTTCAATGGTTTAGAAAGGATTTGTTAAACGAGAGTTCATGGGTTCGAAACTTGGCTACAGCAAAAAAAAAATTAAATTAACCACAGAAGCTATCTGGGCTATTGTTCGCCTGCAAAATATAGATGGGCTGAAGATAATAGGCTAGATAAATATGGGATATGAATTATAACAGAAAAATAGAAATAGCGGAATGGTATAAGGTGTTGTTGGGTAAGCGTGAGGTCGTGGGTTCAAGCCCTAGCAAAGGCCTTTATTTTTTTTTAAAGACTTGTTACATTGAGGTAGCTATTATTATTATTATTATTATTATTATTATTATTATTATTATTATTATTATTATTATTATTATTATTATTATTATTATTATTATTATTATTATTATTATTATTATTATTATTGTTATTATTATTAATTATTGTTGTTATATGATTAATATTATTATCATTAATAAGTATATCATTAATAAGTATTAGCATTAGGTATTGTAAGTATTATTATTATTATCATTAATAACATTATTATTATTAAAATATGTATTATTAGTAGTAATATCATTATTATTATCATTATTAGTAAAATTATTATTATTATAGTTATTATAGTTATTATTATTACTATTATTATTATTACCATTTTTATTATTAAAAATATTAAAATTATCATTTTTATTATTGTTATCCTTTTTATTATTATTATCATTATTAGAAAAATTATCATTTTTATCAAAATTATTATTATTATTATCATTTTTATTAATACTAGTATCATTATTATTATTATCATAATAACTATTATTATTATTATTATTGTTATTATTACAAGATGAAATAACTTTTTATTTATTTTTATTTTATCATATAACTATTAGTTATATAAAACTATATTTAATACATATAACCTAACTATATTAATATTTTTATAATAAATATTAATTATTTTTTTACGATATATAAAATAAATATAATTAATTAAGTTATTATTGAAACATATGATTTACAATAACAATTAAAATCACTAATAAAGATATAAATTTGTTTGATTACCATTACATGTGTTGATAAACATAATTGAGTATAGGTTCGTGAATCCGAGGCCAACCTTGCACTTGTTCAATGCCATCATATGCATAATTACTACGAAATACAGTATAGTGAGTTCATTTGATTCCCTTTTACTCTTTACATTTTTGGGACTGAGAATACATGCGCTGTTTTTTTATAAATATTTTATTTAATGCTTTTAAGATATATTTTTGAACTGAGAATACATGAATTGCTTTTATACATGTTTGACGAAATAGACACAAGTACTAAAAACTACATTCTATGATAGAATTATTTGGATTCAGAGGTTCGATTTCTATAAAGATTGTATTATTGACCATCGGTGAGAAATTTTTGCATTGCGCGATGCATTAGCTACCGAAATGGTTCGATGTCTATAAAGATTGTATTAGCAACCATCGGTGAGAAATTTTTGCATTGCACGATGCATTAGCTACCGAAATTGTTCGATTTATTAGCTACTATCGGTGAGAAATTTTTTCATTGCACGATGCATTAGCTACCGTTTTAGCTACCCTCAGAAATTTTTACATTGCACAATGCATTAGCTACCGTTGGTGAGATTGTGTTGTATTAGCTACCTCGGTGAGAAATTTTTGCATTACACGATGCATTAGCTACCATTGGTGAGTTTGTGTCGTATTAGCTACCTCGGTGAGAAATTTTTGCATTGCACAATGCATTAGCTACCGTTGGTGAGATTCCGGTGTTCTTCATATGAATGATTTTACAGCAGTGAGTAGACCTGCACAGATTGTTTTCTAAATATGAGTATCTTGTGGTATATTATATAATTGGAAATGATTGATTATGATAAACTAATGAACTCACCAACCTTTTGGTTACCACTTTAAAGCATGTTTATTCTCAGGTATTAAGGAAATCTTCCGCTGTGCATTTGCTCATTTTAGAGATATTACTTGGAGTCATTCATGACATATTTTAAAAGACGTTGCATTCAAGTCGTTGGGTTCATCAAGATTATTATTAAGTCAATTAGAGTTGGATGTATTATGAAGTGGTATGCATGCCGTCAACTTTCGATGTAAAGAAAGTTTGTCTTTTAAAAAACGAATGCAATGTTTGTTAAATGTATCATATAGAGGTCAAATACCTCGCAATGAAATCAACTATTATGAAGCGTTTATAATGTATATGAATGGGTCCTTTCAGTTGGTATCAGAGCGGTGGTCTTAGCGAACCAGGTCTTGCATTAGTGTGTCTAACTGATAGTTGTTTAGATGCATTAGTGGGTATGTACTTCGACCGTGTTTGCATGTCAAAAGTTTTGCTTATCATTTCGTGTCGAAAATTACCTGCTTATCTTTCTTAGGGAATCACTTGCTTATCATTCTTAGTCTAGACACGTCTTACTGCATTGATTGCATGAGTAGTGTATAGACAAATTTCATATCTTAGCGTATCTGCTAATTCATATCTTAGCGTATCTATTAATGTAAACTTTGCCTGGCATATTCCGTAAATTACTGCGTAATCTATGAAATCTTTTGCTCTATATATATAGATATTCTATGTAATTAGGATACCATCCGATATCCGGAAATCATTTCATATCGAAAAATCCTTTATTCAATCGTATGAAATGGAATTCGCCACTAGTTCAAGTCCCTCGAATCCCGATATGGAGTTTCATTGGAGCTCCGAAAGTAGTGTAACTAGAATGGATCAACCAATTAGCCATCATCTATTCTGGATGAATTGGGGATGCGTTCGTAGCCTACTTAATCATTGGAGACAAGAAGAAGGCGATCCCTTCCATCCACCACATTCCCCTCTTGGCGAAGAACCTGAAGCACTTACCGGTGAACCTGTTCGAGACACCATTTTCTCTCTCATTTCTAGAGTATCTCATCACGATTATATACTATCCCAAATTCTATATCTTATTCATCCGCTCGTTCCAACCGACAATCATCCCGGAGTAGTGGAAGAAGTCAACGAGCTTCGCGCTCGAATAATCAATTTGGAGAACATGGTGCAAAATTTACCAGCTTCAGCAACATCACCAGGACCAACAGCACCACCGACATCCACACCTGTACCACCAACAACCTAAGTTTCAACCTCACATGCCTCAACATCTCATTCTGTACCTCGAGTATAATCATCATTCAACATATCGTTCTACATCAATTATCTTCATTCGACATGGCGATTATGTAATCTCTAATGTTTTAGAGATTATATATTCTTATTCTAACGGTAAATCAAATGAGTTTAATATCATATTAACTCATTAAATCCATGATTACATCTGAAGAAAATATATATGTATATATACTTTCATAAAGATTGTAATTGAAAATTCTTTTGTACAAACTGTTAATGATGAGAATATTTTAACGGGTAGGTAATACCCGAGAAGTATTTAGATTTCACATCAATAAGTTACACTGTACATTCTTCGAATCTGATTCAACAGTCATTTACTATCCTACTTACATCCACAGATTTACGAATCCGTTCACCAAAGAATAACCATTTTCATTCAACTTCATATTTGGATTTTGATCTATCAGAATCCAACAAGTGGCATAAAGATGAAAACATTGGACAAAATAAAATTTGTTAGAAACAAACAAATTAACTATGAGAAATTTTGTTAACAATCCACGATAACAAAATCCTAGCTAACTGTTCCTAGCTAACTGTTAATTCCTTATTACATTTTATTTATCGCAATTTTAATTCTCGCAATTTTATTTATCGTCATTTAATTACTGTTATTTATTTTACGCACTTTAAATATCGGGACACGTATACAATGTTTTGACATATCATATTGACGTCATCTATATATATTATTTGGAATAACCGTAAGTCACTCTATATCGCGGTAATGCTCGAGTTAGCATATAAAGGGTCGAGGTTGATTCTAAATAATATATATACTTTGAGTTGTGATTGAGTCTGAGACATGTATACAATGGGTCACGATACGTATTAATTAATTCGAATATTATATATTAAACTATATATGAATTATTAAACTACTAACTGTAGACTACTAGCATTGGATAATTAAAATGAATTAAAATATTGATTATAACATATGAAACTAAACATTTCTTCAAGTTTGCCATTTTATTTCATCTTAAACCTCATTTGTATCTTGACGATTACAATCTGCGTTCAAACCTTTCATGATTCTTGAAAACACCTCAATTGAGAGGATGAACCAACCGTACTTCATCTACGGAAGGAAAGATTTATGCATACAGTTATGCACCTGAAAAACTCTCGAAAACTGAGCAAACTTTTAACACATAGCTATGCTAATTCCTTTAGTGTTATTATTACCAAAAATAACTTTGCAACTCCTGTTAGAGATAGCCAGTTTTGTCACAGCTCCAGCAAGTCAACTTTGACTTTTTGTTCGAAACAACTTTATTATAACTTTGATATATATGCGTGCTCTTTTATTGTTATCGGGGAACCTTTTATTTTCCACCATATTACCGACAGACGTACCAGCAACCTTGCTGCTCCTTGGCTTAAATCTCTCCATCAAATCACTATAGTTATCTATTGAAGTCTTATCATGAACTCATCTGCATCTGGTAACGAGAAATGCCATAACTACTGAGAATTAGCAATCAGTATTTTGAAATCTCGCAGCATGTCTACATCAACAGTTATATGTATACATATAACCTTTATCTCTTAGAATTATGACCTTCTATTCTGAAATTCTGAAAAGCATCCGGTCTATGAATCAATATTCTGAATTTTGAAAAGTTAAATGAAGCAACAAAAACTGTAAACGACCTTAACAGCCAAAAGTTTGATGATAAAGAATTGTATGTTGGCAAAGCTCAGAAATGTTGGAACTGGAAAACGGATTGAGCAAACCATAAAGGAGGCTGTGGACAAATCACAAAGACTAAACCTGCCTTCAAAGAATCCAAATGATTCAGTATCTACTGAAGTCATTAACGAATACCTTGCTCCTGACTCTAAACCCTTACGGACAATATTCTTCATCATCCTCTGATCTTAGATATTCTAAGATATCATCGTATCTTTCATTATAAATATCCTCGATATTTCTGAAGATATTTTTCCTAACTATCCTTATCTGAAATTATCTATCTCTTCGCGTTATTTGTATTACATCATAAAGGAAACTTTTTAGTTTCCATATTCTGTAAACTTTCGAGTTTAAATTATGAATGTTTTTGAAGAAGTGTTGGGAACTGAAGCATGAGTTAGTATAATATAATGACACTTGATCAACGTGATTATATTACAGTAAGTCATGCTAAGTTTTTAAATGGAACGTGATGATTCACAGATTATAACGTCATCATGTGCCATATTACACGACTCTTACATTTTATCTAATCTACAAACATATCAAGAACATATTTTCTTGATAGTCCTATCTTTTCCCTGAATTCTGGTAATTTTACCAATCAAGAATCGTGCTATTATAATTTCTTTCTTAGAACATTAACTCTGTTCATTCTGAAATTCATATCTACGAATTCTGGACCATTATTCGCTTAACTTAAAGTCAGGAAAAGAAAACAAAAAGATGGAACTCTAAAATTTAAAGGAAATAAAGGGAGTAGATTTATAGTGAAATATCAGATAGAGCAATCAAGACAGATAATCGCATTTAACCAAAGAGGATCCTAATTTCCTTAATTACCGAAGAATCAAATATAATATAAATTTCAAAAAGTATCTCTAAATTCCTTAAATTTCGGAAATCCGCGTGACTACGCCAAAAGTTAAATCTCTATCTCAATATTTTGTGATAGCTTCACTCGTATATTTCGAGTAATCGAATTGTTTTATCTATATAATGATAAAACTCTAGTTATCAACTCATAATCGTCATGAAAACATTTTTATTGTCAGCCATGACCATCCCAATCAAATTTCGGGACGAAATTTCTTTAACGGGTAGGTACTGTGATGATCCGAAAATTTCCGACCAAATTTAAACTTAATCTTTATATGATTTCAAAACGATAAGCAAAGTCTATTAAACCGAGTCCCAAAAATTTTGAACTGATTTCATGGATTCAGTTAACCTTTGACTATTTCCGACGATTCACGAACAATTAATTGTAAATAATTATGTGTGTATATATTTATATATAAATAATAAGTGGAAATATAATTTGAAATATTATATGTTGTTATTAAAAGTAATTATGAGAAATAAAAATAAAAATATGATATTATGATAACTATTATTTAAAATATATCTATATATATAAATAAAGTATATTAAATATATATTTTGTGATTTTGAATCTATTTAGTAAACGAAAGTAACGCTCAATTTCCATTCGATGAATATTAAGCAAGTTAAATTCAAACTTATATGATTTTAAAATAAACGGTGATCCGAAAATGAGTTCTATAAATTTTAGGCTTACTAAAAATGTATTTAGGATCTAGTTATTAAATTTTAGCACTTTTTATATTTTACTCAGAATTGAGGGGACAGTTGATAATGCTAAAAACGAACATATATTTCATAGCATTATTCCTCAAGAAAGACAAGCTTTTAGTTGCAATTGTTCTATTTACAAGTGATATTCGTTTAAATAATAAAAGGTGAAGACAAAAGACAGATTCGACGATTTGAAGACGCAAACGACCAAAAAGCTCAAAAGAACAAAAGACAATCAAAAAGGTTCCAATTATTGATAAGAAACGTCTCGAAATCACAAGAGTACAAGATTCAAAACGCAAAGTACAAGATATTAAATTGTACGCAAGGACGTTCGAAAAACCGGAACCGGGACCAGAGTCAACTCTTAACGCTCGACGCAACGGACTAAAAATTACAAGTTAACTATGTATATAAATATAATATAATATATAATTAATTATATTAATTATATATATATTATATATATATATTATTAAAACCGTCGGCAGCCAGAAACTCCAAGGGTGTAAAGTGAAAATACCTCTCCGCGACTCGCGGAGTTTGAAGGGCTTTTTGCCGCGAGTCGCGGAGCCCCAAAATTCATTTCTGGCTATAAAGCCAACCGAATTCTGATCGAATTTAACATCATATTTTCATCTCTCTCTCAATATATACGAGTAATATATATTTATATTTATAATTTATATTTTAATTTTAATTATAATTCTAATAATAAGGGTATGTTAGCGAATGTTGTAAGGGTGTAAGTCGAAATTCTGTCCGTGTAACGCTACGCTATTTTTAATCATTGTAAGTTATGTTCAACCTTTTTACATTAATGTCTCGTAGCTAAGTTATTATTATGCTTGTTTAAAACGAAGTAATCATGATGTTGGGCTAATTACTAAAATTGGGTAATTGGGCTTTGTACCATAATTGGGGTTTGGACAAAAGAACGACACTTGTGGAAACTAGACTATGGGCTATTAATGGGCTTTATATTTGTTTAACTAAATGAAAGTTTGTTAATGTTAATATAAAGATTTACAATTGGGCGTCCCTATAAATTACCGTATACACTCGATCGGACACGATGGGCGGGGTATTTATATGTACGAATAATCGTTCATTTAACCGGACACGGGAATGGATTAATAGCCACTAGAATAATTAAAACAGGGGTGAAATTACATTCAAGGGTAATTGGTGTAATTGTTAACAAAGTAGTAAAACCTTGGTTTACACGCAGTCGATAACCTGGTGTATTCATTAAACAAAGTATTAAAACCTTGTTACAATTCGAATCCCCAATTAGTTGGAATATTTATCTTCGGGTATAATAATAATTTGACAAGGACACTTGCAATTTATATTTATGACTGATGGACTGTTATGGACAAAAACCAGACGGACATATTGAATAATCCAGGACAAAGGACAATTAACCCATGGGCATAAAACTAAAATCAACACGTCAAACATCATGATTACGGAAGTTTAAATAAGCATAATTCTTTTATTTCATATTTAATTTCCTTTATTTTATATTTAATTGCACTTCTAATTATCGCACTTTTATTTATTGTTATTTTATTTAATCGCACTTTTAATTATCGTACTTTTAATTATCGCAATTTAATTTTATCGCATTTTTATTATTCGCAATTTCATTATCGTTATTTACTTTACGCTTTAATTTAAAGTCTTGTATTTATTTTATATTTTACATTAGGTTTTAACTGCGACTAAAGTTTTAAAATCGACAAACCGGTCATTAAACGGTAAAAACCCCCCTTTATAATAATAATATCACTTATATATATATTTGTATTTTTATAAAAGTAAACTAATATAGCGTTGAGCTTTGTTTAAAGATTTCCCTGTGGAACGAACCGGACTTACTAAAAACTACACTACTGTACGATTAGGTACACTGCCTATAAGTGTTGTAGCAAGGTTTAAGTATATCCATTCTATAAATAAATAAATATCTTGTGTAAAATTGTATCGTATTTAATAGTATTTTTCTGCTAAAATTTAATAGTATTTTATACCCCTCTGCTTTAACGCCAAGTATTTTTGGCGCCGCTGCCGGGGAATCATCTTAAAAGCCGGAAGCGCAACGCTAATATAAAAAAAAAATTTTTATTTACTTTTATTAAAAGTCGTTTTTGTAAAGATTACGTTTTAATTATTCAAAAATATAAAAAGAAAAACAAAAATATAAGTATTTTTAGGATTTTGTTAAATATTTAAGTTTTATAAGTTTCTTTATCTTTATTTTAATTTATAAAAATATAAATTTTATTAAAAATCGTTTATTTAAATTAAAAACAGAAAAAAGAAAATAAAAAAAAAAAAATAAAGAAAAACGCGTAAAAACAAAACCTGTCAACTGATTTCTGGATCCCCGCGACTCGCGGGGTTTTCCTCTTTATTCACCGCAACTCGCGGAGGGCCTCTGACACTCGGACAAAAACCCTAATCACGGGTTATTATTTATTATTATTATTATTATTATTAAAACCTAATTACTATTATTATTATTATTAGATTTAATTTTACTTTTTATTTAATTTGTTGTATTTTGTTAAATTAGTTTTAATAAAATTGTATTATTTGTAGTTTTATTAAATAAATAATATAAAAATAATATTTTTATAAAAATTGTACCTTTTACAACTTTTTGTATATTTTTATATTTTGTACCTTTTTAATCATTGTAGCGTAATATTTGTATTTTTTAGCTCATAATTAATTTTAAACTTAGTTTTAGCTATAGTTATTTTTACTCCTAGATTTTTAGGCTTTGCCGTAGAATTCCTTAAGTGCTTTTTCTTTAGACTAAGATTTAGGTGCTTTAGAATTTTGCGACGCCTTTTTAAGTTTTAGTTTCTTTTTAAGTTATTTCCATTTGGGATTTAGTTTTTCTTGTAAGCTTTAATATTTTTAGACACCTTTTTACTATGTATCAATTATCATTCCAATTAGTAATATCAATTTGCGATTATAATTTTAAGTTAGTTGTAGTAATAAGGTTAAATTAGTTAAGTATTTTTAAGTTTTTATAAGTTTCTTTTATTTTTCCGTCACCTTTTATTTTTCAACCATTTTTCTTTTTCGACCTTTTTCGACGAACTCTTTTTCTCTCTTATTTCTCGCTATTCTAGTTTTTAGGACTTAGATTTTTTTTCTACTTCTTCTCTAAATTTCTTAAAATTACGAAAATTTATTTTAAGTGGTTAAATTGATAGACATCAAAATTTTCTGGTTCGTAGTAATAGTTGGATTTGTACGTGGACCGGGTTATTGGAGCCAAACAGTCCTCAATTATATTGAGACCAAACGAATCCTGCCCCTCTGCTGCATCTTTTGGCTATTCGAAACGTGGGCAAAATCAGAAAAGTCTATTGATTGGATAACTTATTATAATTTTTCTTTCCTTTTAAAAACTAATAGGATATTCTGTGAATGCACCGAGCAAGACGTTCATCACCTTTTGTACGTTCACCACCTGTAACTCGATCAAGACATCGTTTAACAAATATAACCGCCGTTGATTTTTCTTTAGAATCGTC
The DNA here is from genome assembly GCF_046630445.1 of Rutidosis leptorrhynchoides. Lineage (NCBI taxonomy): Eukaryota > Viridiplantae > Streptophyta > Magnoliopsida > Asterales > Asteraceae > Rutidosis > Rutidosis leptorrhynchoides. Next base: position 351,836,594 of record NC_092339.1, read on the forward strand.
ATCCAGTCGACCAAGTACTTCAGTTCAAAATACCGATAATCCATTTTTTGAACCCGACCTCACAATTGAGAATCCAGAAAATATTCAGGAACGGTTCATAGATCCTGAACCACTAAACTTTCCTCCGGAACCACCAATCATTCAAACAGAGATTGTTGAGGAATGAACCATTAAATCTGAAGCATCTAGTGATACCGAGTCAACGAATTCAATTATGGAGAATCTGGAACCTTTAAGTATGGAAGACCGAATGAGAGCTAAACGCACTGGCCAAGGTCACGCAATTACTCATCCAGACATTAATGCGCCAGATTATGAAATCAAAGGACAAATTCTACACATGGTGACTAATCAATGCCAATTTAGTGGTGCGCCGAAGGAAGATCCAAATGAACATCTACGTACCTTTAATAGGATCTGCACACTATTTAAAATCCGAGAAGTGGAGGATGAACAGATATATCTCATGTTATTTCCCTGGACTTTAAAGGGAGAAGCCAAAGATTGGTTGGAATCGTTACCTGAAGGGGCGATCGATACATGGGACGTTTTAATTGATAAATTTCTTAAACAATTCTTTCCTGCATCTAAAGCCGTAAGACTTCAAGCAGAAATTGTTACGTTCACACAAAAGCCAAATGAAACTCTATATGAGGCGTGGACAAGATATGGAAAGTTATTAAGAGGATGTCCGCAACATGGTTTAGACACCTGTCAAATAGTACAAATATTCTACCAAGGATGCGACATCACTACAAGAAAAGACATAGATATAGCAGCTGGTGGTTCTATTATGAAGAAAACCGAAACTGATGCTTACAAAATTATTGATAATACTGCTTCCCACTCACATGAGTGGCACCAAGAAAAAGATATCATTAGATCATCTAAAGCAGCTAGAGCCGATTCTAGCCATGACTTAGATTCCATTTCCGCAAAGATAGATGCTTTCGAGAGACGAATGGAAAAGATGACTAAGGATATTCACTCAATACGAATTAGTTGTGAGCAGTGTGGAGGACCACATTTGACAAAAGATTGTCTCAATATTGAATTAACAATGGAACAAAGAGAGAATATTTCATACATAAACCAAAGGCCTGGAAATAATTATCAGAATAATTATCAACCGCCAAGATCGATTTACAATCAAAACCAGAATTATAACCGAAATATTCCATACAACAACCAACAAGGTCCTAGCAATCAACAAGTATCCAATAATACTTATAATCAGCAAAGACCGAATTTTCAAAACAAACCACCACAACAAACCGATGATAAAAAGCCGAATTTAGAAGATATGATGACGAAGCTAGTTGAAACTCAAACGCAGTTTTTCACATCTCAAAAACAAACCAATGAACAAAATGCTCAAGCATTTAGAAATCAACAAGCTTCTATTCAAAATCTGGAACAAGAAGTAAGTAACCTAGCAAGGTTAATAGGTGAAAGAAAACCGGGAAGTTTACCTAGTGATACAAATGCTAACCCCCGGAATGAAACAGCTAAAGCTATTACCACAAGAAGTGGTACAACACTTAAACCACCTGAAATACCTGTAACTTCTGATGAAACTATTCCTACTCCACAAGAACCAAAACCTGATCAAGATAAGGAAAAAGAACCGGTAGTTGAAAAGGTTAATGAAGATAACACAGTTAAGGCTAAACCTTATGTTAAACCATACCAACCACCACTTCCTTACCCGAGTAAAATGAAGAAAGAAAAACTAGAAGCCGAGCAATCCAAATTCTTGGATATGTTTAAACAGATAAATGTAAATCTTCCTTTCATTGATGTAATTTCAGGAATGCCAAGGTATGCTAAATTCTTGAAAGATCTAATCACGAATAGAAAGAAAATGGAAGAACTCTCGGCTGTTACTATGAATGCTAATTGTTCAGCAGTGCTGTTGAATAAGATACCAGAAAAACTATCTGATCCAGGAAGTTTCACAATTCCATGTTTTCTGGGTAGTCTTAGTTCAATAGAAGCATTGGCAGATTTAGGTGCTAGTATAAATCTAATGCCATATTCACTATACGCTAAACTAGACCTTGGTGAATTAAAACCAACTAGAATAAGCATACAACTAGCCAATAGATCAATAAAATATCCTAGAGGGATAATGGAGAACATGCTAGTTAAAGTTGGTACTTTAGTATTCCCAGTAGATTTTGTTGTTTTGGACATGGAAGAAGATTCTCAAGTTCCTCTCATATTAGGAAGACCATTCTTAAACACGGCTAAAGCAATGATAGACGTGTTCGGAAAGAAACTGACCCTAAGTATAGAGGATGAGAGTGTTACCTTTTCAGTGGATAGAGCCATGCAACAACCACAATCTGCAGATGATACATGCTATTATATTCAAACTATAGATGCACATGCAGAATTATTAGAAGAATTTCCAGAATTACAAGGAACAGGAGAATGTTCTTTAGGAGAAGGTAATGAACCAATTAATGAAGCTGAAATGTTAGCTACACTTATAGCTAATGGATATGAACCAACAACAGAAGAAATTCAAATGCTAAAAGAAGAAGACAGATATCGATATAAATCATCGATAGAAGAACCTCCGAAATTAGAGTTAAAGCCACTTCCAAACCATTTGGAATACGCTTATTTACATGGTGAATCTGAATTACCTGTAATAATATCGTCTTCTCTTACTGAAAATGAGAAATCACAACTCATTTCTGTGTTGAAAGCTCATAAACCAGCCATTGCATGGAAGATTCATGATATTAAAGGAATAAGTCCTTCGTATTGCACACATAAAATCCTTATGGAAGAAGGTCATAAAACGTATGTGCAACGCCAACGAAGACTAAATCCTAATATGCAAGATGTAGTTAAAAAGGAAATTATTAAACTGCTAGATGCAGGTTTGATATATCCAATTTCTGATAGTCCATGGGTAAGCCCAGTACAATGCGTGCCTAAGAAGGGTGGCATGACTGTCATTACAAATGAGAAAAATGAGCTTATTCCTACTAGGACTGTAACAGGATGGCGTGTATGTATTGATTATAGAAAATTAAATGACGCCACAAGAAAAGATCACTTTCCCTTACCTTTCATAGATCAAATGTTGGAAAGATTAGCCGGAAATAGTTACTATTGTTTTCTAGATGGATTTTCCGGATATTTTCAAATTCCAATAGCACCCGAAGATCAAGAGAAAACCACATTCACGTGCCCTTATGGTACTTTTGCTTACAAACGCATGCCATTTGGACTTTGTAACGCCCCTGCAACCTTTCAAAGGTGTATGATGGCGATTTTTCACGACATGATAGAAGAATGCATGGAAGTATTCATGGATGACTTTTCAGTCTTCGGTGATACATTTAAATCATGTCTAGTAAATCTGGAACGAATGCTAATTAGATGCGAAAAATCAAATCTAGTACTCAATTGGGAGAAATGCCATTTCATGGTTAAAGAAGGCATCGTTCTTGGACATAAAATTTCAAAAGAAGGAATTGAAGTGGATAGAGCTAAAGTAGATGTAATTGCTAAACTTCCACATCCCACCAATGTTAGAGGAGTTAGGAGTTTTCTAGGGCATGCCGGTTTTTACCGACGTTTCATAAAAGATTTTTCTAAAATTGCCACTCCTATGAATAAACTCCTAGAAAAGGATGCGCCATTCATCTTTTCAGATGAATGTATCAAATCTTTTAATATTCTTAAAGAAAAACTCACTAATGCACCGATCATGATAACACCAAATTGGAATCTACCATTTGAACTAATGTGCGATGCAAGTGATTTTGCAATGGGAGCCGTTTTAGGACAAAGGATTGAAAAACGATTTCAACCTATATATTATGCTAGTAAGACATTACAAGGAGCACAAACGAACTATACAACTACTGAAAAAGAACTCCTTGCTATTGTCTTTGCTTTTGACAAATTTCGATCATATCTCGTTCTAGCAAAAACGGTGGTCTATACCGACCATTCTGCTCTTAGATACCTATTTTCAAAACAAGATGCTAAACCAAGATTAATCCGTTGGATCTTACTCTTACAAGAGTTTGATATTGAAATCCGAGATAAAAAAGGAGCAGAAAATCTCGCCGCTGATCATCTTTCTCGTCTTGAAAATCCCGAATTAGAAGTTCTGAATGAATCGGCCATACAAGACAACTTTCCTGATGAATATCTATTGAAGATAGATTATAAAGAAATCCCATGGTTTGCAGACTATGCAAACTACTTAGTTTGTGGATTCCTTGAAAAAGGATTATCGTACCAAAGACGAAAGAAATTCTTCAGTGATATAAAACACTATTTCTGGGAAGATCCACATCTGTTTAAAAGTTGTCCCGATGGAATAATACGCCGATGTGTATTTGGAGATGAAGCTAGTAAAATTTTAAACCATTGTCACACAGGACCAACAGGAGGGCATTATGGGCCTCAACTAACAGCAAGAAAAGTTTATGAAGCTGGATTCTATTGGCCTACAATTTACAAAGACGCACACCTTCTTTGCAAATCCTGTGATGCATGTCAAAGGGCCGGAAAAATAAGTCAACGTGATGAAATGCCACAAAATGTCATCCAAGTATGTGAAGTATTTGACATTTGGGGTATTGACTTTATGGGTCCATTTCCAAAATCTCATAATAATTTATATATACTCGTAGCCATTGATTATGTATCTAAATGGGCGGAAGCACAAGCTCTCCCAACTAACGATGCACGAGTTGTAGTAAACTTTTTAAAACGTCTTTTTGCAAGGTTTGGAACACCGAAAGCTTTAATAAGTGATCGGGGTACTCATTTCTGTAATAATCAACTTGAGAAAGTTCTTAAAAGATATGGAGTAACTCATAAAATCTCCACCGCATATCATCCACAAACAAGTGGACAAGTTGAAAATACCAACCGAGCTTTAAAACGTATTCTAGAGAAAACCGTAGGATCAAATCCAAAGGAATGGTCCATTAAATTGGAGGATGCACTCTGGGCTTTTAGAACAGCCTACAAAACTCCAATTGGAACCACACCTTTTAGACTTGTTTATGGAAAAGCATGTCATCTTCCAGTAGAAATTGAACACAAAGCATTTTGGGCTTTGAAGACATGTAATCTTGATTTACATGAAGCCGGACGTCTACGATTAAGTCAACTAAACGAATTAGAAGAATTAAGACATGAAGCATATGAAAATTCGTTAATCTATAAAGAAAGAACGAAGAAATGGCATGATAAAAGAATCAGAAGTTCAAAAGAATTCAAAGAAGGAGACAGAGTTCTTCTTTTCAATTCACGATTCAAGCTATTTCCTGGAAAATTAAAATCAAGATGGTCTGGACCATTCATAGTCAAAAGAGTTTTCCCATACGGAACGATAGAATTAATAAATTCAAATGGGATTGAATTTAAAGTTAATGGTCACAGAGTTAAACATTACATACAGGGTCCGATGGAAGTCGACAACGAAGTTAATCACAATTTCGACACCACAGCTAACTAAGTGTGGGGAGAATCAAGTCTTTAAAGGATAATATGTATTTCTGTTAGAGTTAGATTGTCTGTTTTCGTGTAGTTCTCGAAAATGGAACACGTATGGTCTTTCCCTAGCAGACCCTAAAGAACTAGTCTTCTCCCCCCATTCTGAATTTTTATTTTTTTTAGGTTTTTACGAAATGAAGACTGCCTGTGAACTAAACCATGGTCTAATGCTACACGCTTTGATCGCTAAACGTAATAATGACATACTACCGAGTGAATTAGTATCAGTAATCAGAGAAAGAATGGACGGAGTTAGAAAAGGATCCAGATGCGAAGATAATAAGTTACAATTTGGTAAAGGAAAATCAAAATCCGCAGCGAAAAGAAGAGCACGACACCTAGAAAAATGTCACAAATGCGGAAAATGGTCACATGGAGGTAAATGTTCAAATAATCAAACCTATTCAAATACCGAATTTGTTACTTTATGCAGAGACGGACCGTTCATATGTTTAGAAGAAAAGACAATGAATGCTCGAGGTTACGCCTATGCAGCCATGGAAAACCAATTAAACCGACTATCTTATGAATATAATAGATCATATAACTAAGAAATCTATTTCACAGGTATGTCTGTACAGTTTTTATTTTTATTTTTAACCTTTTGATAATAAACGCTAATTTGTTCGCTAAAAAGTATTAAATTGGTATTAAATAAAATTAGGTTTGGCGACCGAAATTATTGATATTGTTCAAAAATTTATTACATCACTGCGAAATTTAACGTTTATTCTTAAGGTATAAATATCTTTAATCAATCAACCCAAAATATTTCAAAAATTCGTCATGAGTTAAATTAGGTCTTGGAACCGAAATTACTTTACCGAAAAGAGGGGCGCATATTTTTGATAATATTTGATTGATTACAGAGGGATAAAAAGAAAAAAAAGATTTTTAATTTTATTTTTACCATGTTTTTAAAATTAATATTTAAACCTTAAATTAATATTGTAAACTTTATATAAACAATATTTTTAAAATTGTAAATATTTGAAAAATTAATATAAGTTTGGTATGAATTTATAAATTTTTAAATTAAGTTTGGTGTGAATTTTTAATTTTTAAAATATTAATTTTTAATTTTATGCATTTTAAATTTTGAGTTTGGTGTGAATTTTTAATTTTAATTTTGAATTTTATATTTAAGTTGTGTGAATTTAAAAACAAAAATTTACTTTATCTCATTAAGTTAAAAATATGATTTTTAAAATTCGTCGTAAGTTGAAGACTAGGTCTTTGAACCGAAATTGCTTTACCCGAGGAAGGGACGAGAACTTTTATTATCAGTATTTTTAATCTTGTTGATTTAAAGTATGTCAAAAACATTAAAAAAACCCAAAAATCTTAGCTTTTAAAACAATCGCTACAAAAAGACAAATTTTAAAATTTTGTCGAGGGACGGACTAGGACATCGATCCGAAACGACCTCGTCCTAAATAACAAGGGAAACAAAATTTTAAAATTAATTTCTTAATTGTTTTATAAGTTAAAGATTATAAAAAAAAAAAAAAAAAAAAAAAAAAAAAAATAACTCCGCGACTCGCGGAGTTTTAAGTTAAAACCTCCGCGACTCGCGGAGGGACAAAATTACAGAAAAAAAATATAACCAGCTGCACGAACAGAATAACACACACACACATACTGCACTTCGAAAAAACCCCCGAAAACCCACGAAAATCACCCCCAAAAATCTCAATTTTTAACCGTTAATCACCAAATTTTTTGCTAAAATCATGTTGAGAAGGATGATATCTAGGAACTACTCAAGAAAACAGGTACAATTACACCCCAAATCACCTTTAAATCCGAATTTTAGTGTGTTCTTGAGCATATTTTCATAATTTGAATTTTGTTAATTTTTAGTGTAATTAGTGTTAAATTGTTAGTATATTATGCATGTATAACCTAGATTGATGCTTGTTAACATGATTTGAAGCCAAAAACTTCAAAATTTTTAGAATCTAGGGTTTGTGTTCTTGAGCAAATTTGGGGCTTTTTGATATAAACAGGTTATGGCCGATTTTTGTCATGAATTGTTGCTAAAATGAGTAGTGTAACATGTCTAGGTAGTTAAATGATCCAAACTTTGAGCCTAAACATGATTTTGAGAATTAAAGTGGACTTTTTCAAGTCCAAAATTCATGAACTTGATTTTTGAAAGATAATGCCATTTGAGACTTGTTTATTTGCTAGTAATGATTATTTTGACATGTTATTTGAGTTGAATGCTTATGAACTTGGCGAAAATTTTCGTATATGCTTATTTGAAAAAGTGTAGATTTGATAAAAATGTGAAAATAAGCTTAAGTTTGATATAAATTGATAATGTCATTGTAATTATTTTGATTGATGATTTTGCTGACACTAATGCATATTTGGATGCACAAAATTTGTGTTTGATGTGTTTTGCAGACTGAAAGGGGTGAATCTTCATCCCAAGCCCGTCATGCTCCTGATGAGAACTTGGAACAACAGGAGGTAGATAACTACTACAAGCAGGATGTACCTCATCCAGTCATGACCTTTTCAGATATGCACTTGGAACAGTTGCACCCGAACCTGCGATTTGACAGACTTTGGATAGATTATCCAAAATATCAACGGGGTTTGCATACTCTTCACTCTAAGGTTGTTGAGGTACCAAGGGTCATAGAATGGGGACCCTTGGAAGCTGTAGAATTGGCCGGGCCAATTAGGGAATTACTGGTACAGAGGTATGGTAATTCTTCTTTTAATGACTGGATATGTTTATTCACCATACGCAGACCTGTATATAAAGTATGGTGTGAAGAGTTGTTATGTAGTATAGAGTTGAATGATCGGGTAGCTAGTTTAACCGATCGTTCTTTCATTAGATTTTTGTTAGGCGGTTCGATGCGCCACATGTCTTTACTAGACATGGCTCAGGCTTTACGTATATATACGCCTGAGGAATTAGCGTCTGCCGATTGTAGAGGATTGATACTAAACGGTAGGAAAATAGATGAGAATTTTGATACACACGGTGTGTGGAGTCAAATGACAAGCCACCACCGTTTCAAAGGAGGAAACTACTCTTATTTGGATATAGATAGAGCCGAATTAAGAGTAATACATAGGTTTTTAGCTAACTCGATTACACAAAGGGGTAAAAACAAAGAAAAGGTAAATGAACAAGATTTATTTTACCATAGGTGTATTCGAGACCCACACAGCGCTGTAAGTATACCATATTGTGTGGGTTATTATTTATCAGCTATGGTTCGAGGGATGCGTCCACATAGCATAATAGGGGGTGGTATTTTTATTACTTTGATTGGTGAATATCTCGGTGTGGATATAAGTCGGGGGGGATTATTAGTAGAAGAGCCAGAACCCCGCGACACTATAGGTTTAAATGTATACCATGGTGCGAAAGTTTTGAAGCGGCGAAATAACGCCGCAGTACGATACAATGGTAGACATCCACAGGTAGAGAGAAACCAGGAACAAGGTAATGTAGGAGGGGGGAACCAGATGCAAGAAATGCAAAGGTTTATAGCTTCTCAGGAATACGAAAATGCTAGACAGAGAGCATTTGAAGATTGGCAAGTTCATCAGAACCAGATCATAGCGCATTGCCAACATATAGGTAGAAACTATATTCCTACACCGAAACCCGTCTTCCCTCCTTGGTCGATAGAGATGCAGCCACCATATCCTACGTATGACCCTGCCGAGGCATTCTATAGCACTTATGGTTATGCGTGGAACCCCTATTGGTACCAATATCATCCTTAGTTTACTTATTTTTATTTTTATTTTGTAATTTGTAATTATTGATATGTTTAATATTTTTTGTTAATATTGTAATCATTTTTATATTTATCTAACTTTTATTCTTAGATTTTAATAATTTTTGAATGTGGGGTAATATACCAAACTTCAAAAATATGTATATATGTTTGCAGTTTATCTTATGTACACAACAGGGTAAAACAACGCATTTTCAAAGACTGGCATTAAGTTCAGCAAAAGCAAGTAATTTTGACGACAATGATGCAAAATACATGTGAAATAACAACAAGACGGAATGAACAAATGACGTGCACCATTTATCATTCAGCAAACAAACGCCAATATATTTGGAAACTTTGGTAAAAATTTAATCATTTTCACACAAATCACCCTCAATAATTTAAATTGTTACTGATTTCTTGCAAATGAGGGCATTGCAAGATCTTAAGTGTGGGAAGGGGTTAAATTCTTTCGGATTTTAAAAAATTTTTATATTAAACACTTGGTTACCATTAAAAATACTAGTAAAGCAGTAGTTGTATTAGAATCTAGTGCTCTCTGATAAAAAAGAACAGCCCTAGTCTTATATACTGACTACCCAATTCTAGTAAAATTTTTCAAAATTTTCAATTAAATGAATTCAAAATCATGTTTATACATATTTATGAACGATAAAACTAGGTTTTAACACCGAAATTATTGTTACCTCAAAAAGGACATAAATTGAGAAACAAACTAAAACGTCAAAATTCATTTAAAATGGAATAGAGGACGATAAAAAGGAAAATAAAAAGCCAAGTGTGGGAAAATTTACCAAGTTATTTTAAACATATGCCACATATATTTGTAACAAATAACTGAAAATACTTTTGCTTTGAACTAAACTAAACTGTTTTACCCAATGAAAGAAAAGAAGAGATGGATCTACACGATGAATCAATTCCATCATTAAAAGGAAGTAAAGTCTTCCGAAAAAGACACGCGCTTCTTGATTTAGGTCAGGAAGTTGTCGTCCAGACCAGCTGTAGGTTGACGAAAAATCTAGAAAAGTCATCACTAAAATCAGCTGGAAATCCACGGACCTCAGCATTAAACAGGGTCGCCAAGTGGTCAGATTTATCCTAACCATGAGAAGGATTTATCTCGTACAATGGGGGGGCACCATGCAAAATTAGCTGGATAAGACTAATGAATCAGATCCCCAGAAAGGATAATCTCCTTAAAAATTAAAAATCAGCTTTTAAGACTGATATTACTCAATCCTTGAGATTGACCTTAAAGATTGAGAATTCAAACTCATGGAATTCAATGATATCTAAACTCGAACTTAAACGAGAAAATATTTTGATTAAAATTACAAACCGATTTGTTTTCTGAAAACCCTATTTTCAATGCGTTCATTACCATTGAACGTAAAATCCTAGGAATTCACCTGGAATTCATTAGGTCACCTGAATCAAATCGGGTGTCAACCGTAAGAACGGTGGTTGCATAGCATGGTCAAAGACAGGACCTTGTGCCAGACCGAAAAATCATAGGATGAGCTTTACTATTGCTCCTACCAAGGATAGTAATTGCGTCCGACACGTTATAGACCATAATCAAAAGCATGTCACGGGACATTGCCTTAAACAGTTGCTTGTTCAACGCTTTCCTTTACAACCGGACGGTAGTTTGCCGAAAGGTAATATACGGAACAAGTAAACTGGACGTGTTGCTTTCCAAATACAAGGTTAGCAAGTGGGTGACACAAAACCGCAAGTTTTGAGCTAAAATTTTCAAATCTGAAACCCACCAAACCCACAAATATTTTGCAAACACCGGTAAAGGGTTATTCCGGAAAACTTATCTAGGGTAAAAACTAGATTTAATTTTCAAAAAGATCAAATGTTTTCATAAAGATCCAATTTCCTTAATGGATCTAAATTTTTATAGTCATGTGGGACTGTAAACCATATCGTTACTACCATTGTTTATACCGCCGTATAGAAATCACTGATGTACAAAGTGTGAAGAATAAAGAAGTGATTCTAGTATTTCAAGACGATATTGCTTGAGGACAAGCAACGCTCAAGTGTGGGAATATTTGATAATGCTAAAAACGAACATATATTTCATAGCATTATTCCTCAAGAAAGACAAGCTTTTAGTTGCAATTGTTCTATTTACAAGTGATATTCGTTTAAATAATAAAAGGTGAAGACAAAAGACAGATTCGACGATTTGAAGACGCAAACGACCAAAAAGCTCAAAAGAACAAAAGACAATCAAAAAGGTTCCAATTATTGATAAGAAACGTCTCGAAATCACAAGAGTACAAGATTCAAAACGCAAAGTACAAGATATTAAATTGTACGCAAGGACGTTCGAAAAACCGGAACCGGGACCAGAGTCAACTCTTAACGCTCGACGCAACGGACTAAAAATTACAAGTTAACTATGTATATAAATATAATATAATATATAATTAATTATATTAATTATATATATATTATATATATATATTATTAAAACCGTCGGCAGCCAGAAACTCCAAGGGTGTAAAGTGAAAATACCTCTCCGCGACTCGCGGAGTTTGAAGGGCTTTTTGCCGCGAGTCGCGGAGCCCCAAAATTCATTTCTGGCTATAAAGCCAACCGAATTCTGATCGAATTTAACATCATATTTTCATCTCTCTCTCAATATATACGAGTAATATATATTTATATTTATAATTTATATTTTAATTTTAATTATAATTCTAATAATAAGGGTATGTTAGCGAATGTTGTAAGGGTGTAAGTCGAAATTCTGTCCGTGTAACGCTACGCTATTTTTAATCATTGTAAGTTATGTTCAACCTTTTTACATTAATGTCTCGTAGCTAAGTTATTATTATGCTTGTTTAAAACGAAGTAATCATGATGTTGGGCTAATTACTAAAATTGGGTAATTGGGCTTTGTACCATAATTGGGGTTTGGACAAAAGAACGACACTTGTGGAAACTAGACTATGGGCTATTAATGGGCTTTATATTTGTTTAACTAAATGAAAGTTTGTTAATGTTAATATAAAGATTTACAATTGGGCGTCCCTATAAATTACCGTATACACTCGATCGGACACGATGGGCGGGGTATTTATATGTACGAATAATCGTTCATTTAACCGGACACGGGAATGGATTAATAGCCACTAGAATAATTAAAACAGGGGTGAAATTACATTCAAGGGTAATTGGTGTAATTGTTAACAAAGTAGTAAAACCTTGGTTTACACGCAGTCGATAACCTGGTGTATTCATTAAACAAAGTATTAAAACCTTGTTACAATTCGAATCCCCAATTAGTTGGAATATTTATCTTCGGGTATAATAATAATTTGACAAGGACACTTGCAATTTATATTTATGACTGATGGACTGTTATGGACAAAAACCAGACGGACATATTGAATAATCCAATTATCGCAATTTAATTTTATCGCATTTTTATTATTCGCAATTTCATTATCGTTATTTACTTTACGCTTTAATTTAAAGTCTTGTATTTATTTTATATTTTACATTAGGTTTTAACTGCGACTAAAGTTTTAAAATCGACAAACCGGTCATTAAACGGTAAAAACCCCCCTTTATAATAATAATATCACTTATATATATATTTGTATTTTTATAAAAGTAAACTAATATAGCGTTGAGCTTTGTTTAAAGATTTCCCTGTGGAACGAACCGGACTTACTAAAAACTACACTACTGTACGATTAGGTACACTGCCTATAAGTGTTGTAGCAAGGTTTAAGTATATCCATTCTATAAATAAATAAATATCTTGTGTAAAATTGTATCGTATTTAATAGTATTTTTCTGCTAAAATTTAATAGTATTTTATACCCCTCTGCTTTAACATCAACAGTTGATGTAATTTTTATTTAATAAATTAATGATCATATTTTATACCATAATGACCAAAATAAATAAAGCTATTTAATTTAAAATTTTGGGATTTTTCCGAAGACTTTTATTCGCCACTAATTTACAACGGAGTACGAAATACTATTCCGAATAAAACTATCGGTAGAATAGGAGATAGATATTTTACTCCTTTCATTTTCCTGCACGTTTAAACACAATTGTATAATTATTAATATTATTATATTATTTATATTACTGTATATGAATTGTCTTCAACTGAATTATTTGTAGATATATAGATATAGATATGCAGTTGAACTACAACCATTACCATATTCACCAATATATTGTCTAAGTTCTATATTCTATATATACATACATATGCATATGAATGCATAACTCACCCGACAACCTTCCATCTTCATTAGAACCACACCCATACCACAACCACCGTCTCCCTAATACAAACACCACCGATCACCCATGACCACCTCCGCCCAACTCTGCTGCTGTTTTGGCTACCCACTACCACCCACAACAACCACTAGTCACCATCTCTCTCGTCTTCTCTCTCTCTCTCCCCTAAACCTCGTCCCCGAGAACCATGAACAACCACCTTCACCACTCAACACCCATCAAGCACTACGGGTTCTACCACGACAGTCACCACCACACTCAATCGTCACCATGAAACCACATAGAACCCATTTCTTGCTTCTTCTCCGAGACACCACTCAACCACCATCATCCGCCAACCTTTCATCACCAAAGCGACCACCATCATAAAACCATCACCACTGTGAGAATCAATCGCCACAACCACCATCGCTGTCACCATACACCACCACCTTGTACACCTACAACACCTATTACTATTTGGTTTTCATTCAAACACCCAAAATAAACCTACAACTGAACACCATCAAATCCTTTTCCTGCTACACCTAAATTCTTTTATTTCTATTTTCCGTCGATCAAACTGAAGTGAAACTGAACACCACTTGAAAACCTTCTATCCTTTCGTGACTGATGATAATGTTACGATAATGATGATGAATCGATGATGATGATGATCGATGATGAAGATGACCTGATGATGATGATGTTGAACGATGACGATATGATAATGAAAGATGATGATGAACCAAAGTTTAACTGCTTCGTTGATGACTGTTACAAGAATTCTAAAGCCATCGAATGTTGAAGATGCTAATTGGGTTTTATTTCAAGAAAAAAAGCAACAGGAACTTATAGGATAAAACAATTTAATTTGCTAATAAAATTAGAAAATAACTCGTGGTTCAATGGTTTGGAAAGGATTTATTAAACGAGAGTTCATAGGTTCGAAACTTGGCTACAGCAAAAAAAATTTAAATTAACCACAGAAGCTGTCTGGGCTATTGTTGGGCTGCATAATGATACGCTTATCTGCAGGACAATGCGGATGCGTATACAAAGTCATAAACCGCACACAAAATTGTCATGTCAAAGATATGGCATGGGTATAGTCTCACTCTATGCGCCTATACCATCTGATGCGAGTTTTGTATACTTGCATAAGGGTCCAGTACATTCTAGAAGAATGTACGGTATAATCAATTCGAATTCTTTTCCTTAAATAATGAAAGTTAGTTGGGACAAGATCACATTTATTTAAGGAAGAGATTCTACGTAAACCCTAATTTGTGATCCTATAAATACATAGCTCATGAACCCTAATAGGGATTCATTCGTTTACTCATACGTAAACCACAGCATACAAATCTCCATCGTAATAATAAAGCTTCTTACGATCTTAAAGACTTTCAGGTATGTCTCGAACTATAAAACCTTCATGTCTTAGGGCCACTCAACCTCGTACTGTAACGACCCGGAAATTTCCGACCAAATTTAAACCTTAAACTCTATATGATTCCGACACGATAAGCAAAAACCTTAATATTGATTCTAGAAAGTTTGAAATCTATATTTGGATAATCAATTACCCTTTGACCATGTCTGACGATTCACGGACCATTATGTGTATATATATATATATATATATACATATGTGTGTTTATTAAATTGAGATATATTAATAAAAAAATTTAACGGATTAGTTGATATAAATTATATTATAATTATTATTATATTATTATTAATCACGTGAATGAGAATTGAAGTTCACGGACAATATTTCTGTTTAAGAATGAAATTATTGCAAGTTATTTAACCATATGTGAGTGTTTTAATTATCAATCATCCACTATCTAATAGATGTGCATGATTAATTGTACGTGTGAGTCTTTTATATTTGTAAAAGGCTTAAGCTCTCAAATTATATATATATACACCTACATGGAAGAAAACCGAGGACCACCACTCAATATTGTTTCTTAATTTCTATTCCTAATTCCCCTTCTTCTTCGTAAGCACAATGATCAACCACTATCCTCCTCAACCACCTACATCATTACCACAAACACATCTTCATCTAAAACCACTTGAACACCCACTTTATTACTACTACCTTTACTATCTGCATGATTTATTCAAGGAACTCACTTACATAAACCTTCAATCACCATGACAACCGAGTTCCAAGTTTACGGATTTCTACTACTAAACGTCTTGTTACTAAACTAACAACACCGTATCACCATCCTACAACCAACATACAATCTTCAACCTTCATCTTATCAACTACTACCAAAACCGCCACCAACTCGTCACCTTATTTTCTGATTACACCCCAATCACCACTCGAAACCATCGCTATATATTTCCTCATCAGGTTCGAAAGATTCATCATTAAACACCATGAACATACAAACCGTTACCCTATTCTTCTGTCTAATATAACTATTACGCTACGCTCCTATTTTCCCTTCTTTTTCTTTGTTTCCTATTCGCTTCCAAATGATCTGCTACTTCGTAATATTTTTCTGTTTAGCAGACACCGATCACAAACCTCACATGCTACTGTGGACTCCTTTTAGATGGCCAACAACCCTAAAACAAAACCCTACTTGGAATATTAAGTTTACATAGTGGGGTACAAGGGAAAAAGGATATCCAAGTGGAAATAAAATTCATTGTTGTGGCCGACCAAGTTGGTTCAAACATTCGGATTTTTTTTATTTAATGATGATTAGATTATGTGATAATGGTGATTGGTGACCAAATGATGATGATGGGTAATTAGTGCCACGAATTAAAAGGAAAAAGGGGAGGAGAATGTATAGGTCGTTTTCTTTGATTACTATGGATCTTAGTTTGGACCACGTCCCATTTTATTAATATTGGGCCGAAAACTAACATTTCCTATTGTGGGCCGAAAGACTCTTTTTCTGTTGGGCCAGACTTGCCTGTTAAAAACGTAAATAAAGGATAAAGATGATTACATGATCTTATTAATAAGGTATTATGATCATAAACATTTATTATAATAAAGATGATAGTTAGAGAGGTTACAAGTGTATTAATGATGATGATTATAATCATGATAAAGATTAAATGGTGTTTATAAGGATTAAATTCTTAGGAGGATCAATAGATTTACACATATGTGATGATTAGTGGTGGTTAAAGATGTGAAAATGATATTGACGGTGACGGTTTATGATGAGGCTTGATGACGATGATGGAGGATGGAATTGATATTAGGATGACGTTGTGGTTATGTGATTATGATAACGATAGATGGTTATGATTACGAACGAATAGGGATAGCGGGTTAAATAAATATTAAGTTAGAATAATTACGGATAGGGAGGAGTGGTCTTGGAATTTATTGGGTTAGCGGGACGTTGCGGGTACAAACCCGGACTTGGGCATTATATTTAGGGTGTGTATAGGTGAACGAGAGGTCATGAGTTCGAGCCCGGGCATGGATTGTTTTCTTTGGAATTCATTCTTTGAGGTAGATACTTATTATCTATTATTATTATTATTATCATTATTATTATTGTTATTATTAAGGTTACTAAAATTATTATTTTCAATATTAACATATAATTAACATTATTATTATAAACATGATAGTAGTAGTATTATTATTAAAATTAATATTATTATAATTAATATTATTATTATTATTACAACAAATATTATTTATATAAAATATAATTGTTACATGTAACACAACTATAGTAATGTTTACAAAATAAATATTAATTAAGTTATTAATGAAAACACATGACTAATATAACAATTAAATCACCAATAAAATATATATTTATTCGATTACAAATATATGTGTTAATATGTATATACATAATATAGGTTCGTGAATCCGAGACCAATCTTATACGGGTGCAATGATGTTATATGTATTTTTACTACAAAATACAGTATGGTGAGTATATAGTCCCTTTTTGAACTTTAAATATTTTTGGGATGAGAATACATGCACTGTTTTTATAAATGATTTACGTTATGGACACAAGTAACTGAAAAATATATTCTACGTTGAGTTGTACCACTGGCATACTTCCCTGTAGCTTGGTAACTATTATTTACAGCGGTATTGTAAACGCGAATCCTGTTGATAGATCTATCGGGCCTGACAACCCCAACCGGACTGGACGACCAGTATTCAACGGTTGCACAGTACTTCGTTTCGTGACTACACTTGGTACAGTGTAGTAAGATTTCATAATAAAGGGAATATGCGACGTGATTAAATGTTAAGTATGGTTACCAAGTGCTCAACCACTTAGAATATTTTTATTAAAATGTTTATATATGAAATCGTGTGGTCCATTGTTATAACGCTGCTAGCATCAAACCTATATATCTCACCAACTTTATGTTGACATTTTAAAGCATGTTATTCTCAGGTACGAATTAAGTCTTCCGCTGTGCATTAGCTCAAATTAAGGATATTACTTGGAGTCAATCATCGCAATGGGACCAACTGTTGATGACTTCGTCCGGGAGGATTAGGACCGGTTGTTATAGTTGGTATCAGAGCGTTGGTCTTAGCGAACCAGGTCTTGTATTAGTGTGTCTAACTGTTAGTTGTTTAGATGCATTAGTGGGTCTGGACTTTGACCGTGTCTACCTGTCAAAAAGTTTTGCTTATCATTTCTAGTCGGAAACCATCTGCTTATCATCCTTAGAAAATTGCCTGCTTATTATTCTTAAGTCTAGACACGTCTTACTGCATTTAGTGCATCGATAGTGTATAGACAAAAATTCATATCTTAGCGCATCTGTAGACTTGCTTGTCATATGCCGTAAGATCCTCTGTAGGCTACGAAATCTTTATTATTATAGATATTCTATGAAGTTAGAATATCATTCTATATTCGAAAATCATTTCACGTCAAAGATTCTTCTCAAATTGCCCTCTTGGCGATGAACCTGAAAGCACTTACCGGCGAACCTGTTCGAGAAACCATTTACCCTCTCATTTCTAGAGTATCCTGTCACGATTATATATTATCCTATAATTGAATCTTACTCACCCGCTCGTTTCAACCATCAATCATCCCGATGTACTAGCAGAAGTTAACGAATTTTCGCGCTCGCGTAACGATTTTGGAGAACATTGTGCGAAGGATACCGACATTAGCAACAACACCGGCAGCATAACCAGTATCACCAGTAAGATTAACATCGCAATCTTCGGTACCAGCAGCATAATCAGCACCAATATCATCAAACACTGACGGTATCCTTAGCACCCCTAAACCACAACCGCGTCATAAACTTCAACCTCACAATCTGAATCTCGGATACCAACATCACACGCCTCAATATTACCATCTGTACTTCGAGTATGATTTTCGTTCTACATATCGTTCTACATCGATTATCTTCGCTTTACGTATCGTTTTACCTCATTTATCTTCGTTCAACATGACGATTATGTAATTTCTAAAATTTTAGAGATTATGTAATCTAGTATTAACGACAAATCAAATGAGTTTAATATCCTATTGACTCATTAAATCCATGATTACATCTGATGAAAATATATATGCAAGTATATTTTCATAAAGATTGTAATTAAAAATTCTTTCGTACAAACTGTTAATGATGAAAATATTTTAACGGGTGGGTAGTACCCGAGTAATATTTAGAATTTACATTAATAAGTTACACTGTACATTCTTCGAATCTGATTCAACGATCATTTACTATCCTACTTACAACTACCGATATACGTATCCGTTCACCACAGAATAACCATTTCTATTCAAATTTTATATTTGGATTTTGATCTATCAGAATCCAACAGGTGGCATAACGAAGAAAACATTGGACAAAAATAAAAAGTGTTAGAAACAAACGAATTAATTAATTGAAATTGTGATAGGATTTCACGCTAACTGTTCCGGCTAACTGTTCCCAGCTAACTGATTAACATTTAATTTATCGCAATTTACATTCTCGCAATTTTAATTTCTGCACTTTACATACCGTCGGGACACATGTACAACAATACGTCGGATTAATTCTGAGACAACACGTTGTATAATGGGTCATGATATATATTTATTTATTTTACGCACTATAAATAACGAGACACGTATGCAAGGTTTCGACTTATCATATCGACCCATCTATACATATATTTCGGAACAACCGTAGACACTCTATATGTGAAGGTGGGAGTTGGCTATACAGGGTTGGAGTTGATTCCAAAATATATATATGGTTTGAGTTGTGATCGACACTGAGACCGGTACACGGGTCACGATACGTATTAATTAATTCGAATATTATATATTTAAGTTATATATGAATTTATTGGACCATTGGACAATCGGACTATTGGACTGCTAACTTTGGACGATTAAAAATGAATTAAAATGTTGATTATAACATATGAAACTAAACAATTCTTCAAGTTTGCCACTTGATTTCATCTTAAACCTCATTGGTACCTCGACAATTACAATTCGCGTTCAAATCTTTTCATGATTCTTGAAAACACTTCGATCAAGAAGCTGAACCAGCCGCACCTCGTCTACGGAAGAAAGATTTATGCATACATTATGCACCTGAAAAACTTTCGAAACCAAAATTATAGTTAAAACGTATCCGCGTCGAATTCCTTATCATTTATTAGCAAAAACAACCTCACAATTCCTTTTCAAGAAGCTGATTTTGTCACAGCTCCACTTCGACTTCTCAGTAAGACTACTTTTATTATAATCTCAATATATACGTATCCTTTTGCCGTCGTTACTGGAGAACCTTTTATATTCCACCATACTACCATCAGCGTTTAATCATCTAAAAACACAAATCTCTTAAAATCACCTCGGTTTGAAAACCAATGACCCAAATTCGTTAACTTTGAAAATGCACGAAGCAGCATGTTGTAGATGGTCTTAATGACCAAAAGTTGATAATAAAGAAGGAGGTGTTAGGAACACCCGATGGAAAATTTGGTATTGAAAATCGGATTGAGCTAACCATGAAAGGGATCAAGGACAAATACAAGGACCAAACTCTGTATTTAAAGAATCCAGATGATTCTGTTTCTGATGAAATCTTTAGTAAACAACTTGCTTCCGAATCTAAACCCTTACGGGTAAATCTTCATCATCATCCTTTGATATTAGAAATTCCAAGATATCATCGTATCTTTCATATCCTCAATATTTCTGGAAATATTTTCACAACTGCAAACATTTACCTCTCCGTAATATCTGCGTTATAATATGAAAGAAACTGTGTTAGTTTCTAAAATTTTGAAACCTTCGAGATTAAAATATGAATGTTTTGAAGTAGTGTTGGGAACTGATGCATGAATTAGTATAATATAATGAAACTTGATCAACTTCATTATATTACAGTAACTCATGTTGAGTTTCTAATGAAGCATGATGATTCACAGTACCGTCATCATGTGCCATGTTACACGGCTCTTACATTCTATCCAATTCCGAAACGTATTAGGAACATATCATCTTGATAGTTCTATTTTCCTAGATATTCTGGTAATTTGAAAAATCAGAATCGTGCCATTACCATTTCTTTCTAAGAACATTAGCTATGCTCATTCCAAATTTCATACCTACGAATTCCGAACCATTGCTCACTTGACCCGAGGACGGGAAGAAGAAACGAAGGGACAAAGCCCCAAAATAGAAATTGGGGTATAGATCGCAGTAAATAGGAGAAAGCATTAACTATGAATGACAATAATTATAGAAGACAGGAGTAGAAATATCAAAATATAAAGAAAGATATAAAACCCAACAACCATCCAGAAACTACAAACCGTGTACATCAATGCAGATAGCAATATAGAGACACGGGAGGATTAGAAACACTATAAACACAAGAGTATAATAGAAGTAAATAGATTCTTCCGGTGGTAGATGAAAAAGAAGAATGATAGATGTGAAAATTAAGAGTATATCAAGGATCAGAATGGGATGGAGCATTTTAAAGAATACTCTAAGATATGAATTGGGGATATAAGATGTGGGAAGTAAGGAAGGAAAGGAGGTGGATTTATAATGAAATATCCGACAAAATAAATCGGAACAGATTACCGCATTAAATCAAAGGAGATCCTGTTTTCTAAATCGCCGAAGAACCAAATCTTATTACGTAAGATTTACTTTAAATCCGTAAATTCCGGAATCAATTCTAATAACGTCATCGGTTAAAACAATTTCATATTTACTCATTTCACTCTTTTGTGATAGCTTCACTCGCTCCACATTATTGAATCATTTTATCTAATATCTCTCGATAATGATAAAACTTCATTATTACCTCATATTCGTCATGAAAACATTCCTATTGTTATTTATGACAACCTTTACCAAATTTCGAGGACGAAATTTCTTTAACGGGTGGGTACTGTAACGACCCGGAAATTTCCGACCAAATTTAAACCTTAAACTCTATATGATTCCGACACGATAAGCAAAAACCTTAATATTGATTCTAGAAAGTTTGAAATCTATATTTGGATAATCAATTACCCTTTGACCATGTCTGACGATTCACGGACCATTATGTGTATATATATATATATATACATATGTGTGTTTATTAAATTGAGATATATTAATAAAAAAATTTAACGGATTAGTTGATATAAATTATATTATAATTATTATTATATTATTATTAATCACGTGAATGAGAATTGAAGTTCACGGACAATATTTCTGTTTAAGAATGAAATTATTGCAAGTTATTTAACCATATGTGAGTGTTTTAATTATCAATCATCCACTATCTAATAGATGTGCATGATTAATTGTACGTGTGAGTCTTTTATATTTGTAAAAGGCTTAAGCTCTCAAATTATATATATATACACCTACATGGAAGAAAACCGAGGACCACCACTCAATATTGTTTCTTAATTTCTATTCCTAATTCCCCTTCTTCTTCGTAAGCACAATGATCAACCACTATCCTCCTCAACCACCTACATCATTACCACAAACACATCTTCATCTAAAACCACTTGAACACCCACTTTATTACTACTACCTTTACTATCTGCATGATTTATTCAAGGAACTCACTTACATAAACCTTCAATCACCATGACAACCGAGTTCCAAGTTTACGGATTTCTACTACTAAACGTCTTGTTACTAAACTAACAACACCGTATCACCATCCTACAACCAACATACAATCTTCAACCTTCATCTTATCAACTACTACCAAAACCGCCACCAACTCGTCACCTTATTTTCTGATTACACCCCAATCACCACTCGAAACCATCGCTATATATTTCCTCATCAGGTTCGAAAGATTCATCATTAAACACCATGAACATACAAACCGTTACCCTATTCTTCTGTCTAATATAACTATTACGCTACGCTCCTATTTTCCCTTCTTTTTCTTTGTTTCCTATTCGCTTCCAAATGATCTGCTACTTCGTAATATTTTTCTGTTTAGCAGACACCGATCACAAACCTCACATGCTACTGTGGACTCCTTTTAGATGGCCAACAACCCTAAAACAAAACCCTACTTGGAATATTAAGTTTACATAGTGGGGTACAAGGGAAAAAGGATATGCAAGTGGAAATAAAATTCATTGTTGTGGCCGACCAAGTTGGTTCAAACATTCGGATTTTTTTTATTTAATGATGATTAGATTATGTGATAATGGTGATTGGTGACCAAATGATGATGATGGGTAATTAGTGCCACGAATTAAAAGGAAAAAGGGGAGGAGAATGTATAGGTCGTTTTCTTTGATTACTATGGATCTTAGTTTGGACCACGTCCCATTTTATTAATATTGGGCCGAAAACTAACATTTCCTATTGTGGGCCGAAAGACTCTTTTTCTGTTGGGCCAGACTTGCCTGTTAAAAACGTAAATAAAGGATAAAGATGATTACATGATCTTATTAATAAGGTATTATGATCATAAACATTTATTATAATAAAGATGATAGTTAGAGAGGTTACAAGTGTATTAATGATGATGATTATAATCATGATAAAGATTAAATGGTGTTTATAAGGATTAAATTCTTAGGAGGATCAATAGATTTACACATATGTGATGATTAGTGGTGGTTAAAGATGTGAAAATGATATTGACGGTGACGGTTTATGATGAGGCTTGATGACGATGATGGAGGATGGAATTGATATTAGGATGACGTTGTGGTTATGTGATTATGATAACGATAGATGGTTATGATTACGAACGAATAGGGATAGCGGGTTAAATAAATATTAAGTTAGAATAATTACGGATAGGGAGGAGTGGTCTTGGAATTTATTGGGTTAGCGGGACGTTGCGGGTACAAACCCGGACTTGGGCATTATATTTAGGGTGTGTATAGGTGAACGAGAGGTCATGAGTTCGAGCCCGGGCATGGATTGTTTTCTTTGGAATTCATTCTTTGAGGTAGATACTTATTATCTATTATTATTATTATTATCATTATTATTATTGTTATTATTAAGGTTACTAAAATTATTATTTTCAATATTAACATATAATTAACATTATTATTATAAACATGATAGTAGTAGTATTATTATTAAAATTAATATTATTATAATTAATATTATTATTATTATTACAACAAATATTATTTATATAAAATATAATTGTTACATGTAACACAACTATAGTAATGTTTACAAAATAAATATTAATTAAGTTATTAATGAAAACACATGACTAATATAACAATTAAATCACCAATAAAATATATATTTATTCGATTACAAATATATGTGTTAATATGTATATACATAATATAGGTTCGTGAATCCGAGACCAATCTTATACGGGTGCAATGATGTTATATGTATTTTTACTACAAAATACAGTATGGTGAGTATATAGTCCCTTTTTGAACTTTAAATATTTTTGGGATGAGAATACATGCACTGTTTTTATAAATGATTTACGTTATGGACACAAGTAACTGAAAAATATATTCTACGTTGAGTTGTACCACTGGCATACTTCCCTGTAGCTTGGTAACTATTATTTACAGCGGTATTGTAAACGCGAATCCTGTTGATAGATCTATCGGGCCTGACAACCCCAACCGGACTGGACGACCAGTATTCAACGGTTGCACAGTACTTCGTTTCGTGACTACACTTGGTACAGTGTAGTAAGATTTCATAATAAAGGGAATATGCGACGTGATTAAATGTTAAGTATGGTTACCAAGTGCTCAACCACTTAGAATATTTTTATTAAAATGTTTATATATGAAATCGTGTGGTCCATTGTTATAACGCTGCTAGCATCAAACCTATATATCTCACCAACTTTATGTTGACATTTTAAAGCATGTTATTCTCAGGTACGAATTAAGTCTTCCGCTGTGCATTAGCTCAAATTAAGGATATTACTTGGAGTCAATCATCGCAATGGGACCAACTGTTGATGACTTCGTCCGGGAGGATTAGGACCGGTTGTTATACGTACGCTAGGTTGTTGGTGGATTCTCAAATCGTCCACCCTGTCGGAATCAAAACGATACCGATATGGGTTATCCACGACTAAGTGTTGGAGGTTCGAATATTGTTAGTCCTTAAACCCCTTTATGCACTCAAGCGTATGTTCATCTTGACCCCGTGAAAATATGCTTAATCATTTGGCGCCATCCGTGGGACCGGTTATATGAAACAAAGAAGATTGGAATTTATTGTACGTATCTTTTTCCATAAAACTTTTTTGTTTAACTAATCGGTCACTTTCAGGTTTTTAATTGTTAGCAAGAATGGGTGGAGGAAGTAAGAGTACAAAGAATCAAGGGCGATCGGACTCTCCAGTAAGTCCAGGGTTTCAAACACCTACGACGACTGTTATGAACACACCGTCGATGCCACCGGCACCAACCAAGGGCACATCAAAGACTCCATTGACACCAAGTATTGAAACAGGGCCGGTTACATCAAAAACTGTGAATGAATCATCTAAGGGATGGTGGCACACTCCCGATGGAAGTGTACTGGAAACAGGAACTAGCTTTAAACCATTCGAGGATCTGTCACCAAAAATTCTGAGCTTCGGTTCTCCAAGTGAAACGGTTCCACCAGGCTTTAAAGTTAAAACTACCTGTGTGGGTACAATACCAATTATCACCTCGATTGAACCCGAAACACTGATTGAAAGGGTCACTACCGAGAAAGCTCAGGAAAGAATTAGGAAGATGGGTCTGAGAAATCCAGATGGTTCATACATCATGCTGACACCACAACAAGGGTCAACGGTGTGTGCGTCTTCGCAACCAGTCCATACTGTTGTAAGCAATCAATATAGTTGGGCGAACTATGCCGCAGCCCAGTCAAATAGCTTCATATCTCAATTACAGCAAGTCGCGCCACCACTCTTAGCACCCGCTTTCAATGAGCCAGCGCGGGTACAAGAATTTATGAGCAATTGGTTCGCGGTGATGCAAAGGCAAAAAGCTAAGCAAAGCCTTGAGTTAGCTCCCACAACATAAAAGCTTGTGCCACACATCGCCAATCATCCCTTCACAGTCGCACCAGTGTTGCCTCTAATACTCGAAAGTTATGATGGGTTATCAGATCCGGATGACTTTTTACAAAAATTTGAAGGAACTACAAGAACACACAGCTGGGGTGATGCAGTAGCATGCCATATGCTACCAATAGTGCTGCAAGGAGTAGCAAGGGAATGGTTCAATAATTTGCTAGCCCAAAGCATTACACATTTTGCGTATTTGCGCTCAAGATTTTTATTAAACTTTCACAATTTGCGCGTACGCAAAAGAACACATGTCGAATGTCACGAAATTAAGCAGAAATCGAAAGAGAGCTTGGGAGAAATAATAGACAGATATACCAAGGAGGTGGCTAAAATACAAGACTTGCCAGAAAGCCAGAAGGTATCCGGCTTTATACATTGTATAGATACCGACAGACACCTGTCTTTATGGTATCGGTTACGGAGAAGAGTGCCAGAAACCTTCGCGGAAGCCGTAAAAGAAATGCATGATTACATGCGGGCACAAGAAGATATAAAGCAGAATCGCGAAAGTACCTCTTCAAATATGGACATCGACGATGATTATTATCGAGTACAAGGAACAGGGTCAGAGTCTGGCAAACGTTATAGTGGTAATGGCCAACCTAAGAGTGGAAACTATCATAATGATAAGTATCGCAAATTCAACAACAACAAAGGGGGAGGAAGTGAGAGGTTCAAAAGCAGCCACAGTAAAAATGTTGCGTTAATAAAAGACCTCACAAAAACACCAAAAGAAATTTTGGCTACAGAGGCAGTATGCAAAAGCTTCGACCCCCAGTACCTTTGTCAAAGTATGGAACCAGAGACAAAAGAAAATTTTGTGATTTTCACGATGATTACGGTCATGAGACCAATGAATGTCGGCACTTAATTGAAAGGATAGTTGCTGAACTCAAAAGAGGAAGATTGCAACACTTGAAGAAAAGTACAAGAGCACAAGTCGATAAGCCAAATGAAGAAAAAGAATATATGTGGGAAAAAAAGAATGAGGGAAAGGAAACGGATAAAACCATAAAAATGGTAACCAGCGGGCGGACAAATCAGAGGCGCAAGTTAGAGGTATCTTAGGAATGGGAAAACACTCCCATCATATTCTCGGCCATAGCACAGGAACCCTCGGATGCGCCCATCACAATTAAAGGGCGTGTGAAAAGCTGCGGGCACATCATTAAGCAATTGCATATGGACACCAGTTGCGGTGTTAATATAATGTACGAGCACTGTTTCCGCTTGCTGCCAGGGGCTGTGCGAGCCAAGCTAGTGGCTCCTAACACTGCGTTATCAGGATTTTCTGGGGAGTCCGCATGGCCAATCGGGATCATCAAATTAGAGCTGGAGCTGGTGGACGATGATAATAAGGAGTTAGTGAGAAGCACGATAGTAGAATTTGTCGTCATAAGGTCTTAATCAAAATACAACGCGCTTTTAGGGTGCACAACTTTGCAAAAATTGGCAGCCATCCCTTCCACGGTACACGGCCTTATCAAGTTCCCAACACCGTTAGGAATTGCAACGATAAGGCCAGAAAAGCAAGATGCAAGCATTGCGGCCATAGAACAAGCAGAACAACAGCCGAGTGAGGCAGAGCAAATTTGAAGCTGCATGATCATCGCAAACCCGTGACATCCAGAACAGAAAATTAAAATTGGCGGAGGATTGTCTGATGACACAAAGTTTAAGCTTCGTAATATATTAGCTTCTAATACAGACGTCTTCGCATGGAAAGAAGCGAACATGACGGGCGTACCAAGAAAAATTGCTGAGCACAAGCTTAACGCAAATCCTAGTCTGACACCAGTGCGATAAAAGAAACGCGGCATGGCTCCTGAAAGAAGTGAATGGTTGAAGGCAGAAGTCGATAAGTTGGTCAAAGCAAACATCTTGCGAGAAATAAGGTACTAAACGTGGGTAGCAAACCCAGTGCTGGTAAAAAAGCCCAATGGGTCTTGGCGCATGTGTATTGACTTCATGTGTCTTGGAAGCATACGTTGGCGACCTAGTTATAAAAAGCACAATAGAACTAGGTCTGTTGGAAGACATATTAGAAACGTTCGCATCGTTAAGAAAGATTAATATGAAGCTCAACCCGTCGAAGTGCAGTTTTGGAGAGGAAGAAGGAAAGTTTCTTGGTCATATAATAACTGAGTGCGGGATACGTGCAAACCCAAAGAAATAGAGGCAATCGAGAATATGCCGTCACCAAGAAATAAAAAAGAAGTACAAAGTTTAACGGGTAAGTTGGCGGCATTAACGAGGTTCTTATCAAAATCCGCAGAGCGATCACTCCCCTTTTTCGGGACATTGAAGGATTGCTTAAAGAAAACGGATTTCAAGTGGACGGAGGAAGCAGAAGTGGCATTTCAAGAAATGAAAAAGTTGCTGAAAGAGGTGCCAACAATGACTGCGCCGATTGCGGGAGAAATGTTGATATTATACTTAGCAGCATCGAAGGAAGGAATAAGTTCAGTATTAATAGCAGACAGAGGACAGGTACAAATGCCTGTATATTATGTTAGCAAAGCTTTGACAGGAAGTGAATTAAACTATCCTGCAATCGAAAAACTGGTTTATGCACTCGTGCATACGGCTAGACGCTTACGAAGGTATTTCTAAGCACACCCAATAAGGGTCCTAACAGATCAGCTGATAAAGCAGGTACGACAAACAACAATTTGTCATCAAACAAATATAAAATTGCTTGATAAATCCTAGCAAATTTACATTCGCTGATACTTGTTGAGCAGGTGCTATATAAACCAAAAAATTCTGGTCGCATGGCGAAATGGGCTATTGAATTGGGAGAGCATGAAATAAGCTTTTCACCATGAAGTACGGTAAAAGGGCAAGTCCTAGCAGATTATCTGGCTGAAACAGCCGGAGATATCGAAGTCTGGAATGAATCAAAAGAAATACCACCTCCGCCCGAATAGCTGTGGGAAATGCACAGAGACGGGGCTTGTGGCCCAGAAGGCGCAGGGGCAGGAATAGTCCTAAAAAGTCCAGAAGGAGAGGAATATACCTTCGCACTGCGATTCAGCTTCCATGTCACAAATAATGAAGCTGAATATGAAACATTGTTATCTGGGATGCGGGTAGCAAAATATTTGGAGATTAAAGAACTGTCAGTATATGTTGATTCGCAGTTAGTTGCAAACCAATTTAATGGAATATTCGAAGCACATGATGAATCAATGCAAAAATACTTAAAGCTTGTGCAAGAGCTAGCAGTTGACTTCGATTTATTCCAGATAACTCAGGTTTCGAGGACGCTGAATAAAAAGGTGGATGCGCTAAGTAAGTTAGCCGCATTAACATTCAGTCATTTTAAGAAAGAAATTTGGGTTAAGGAAGTTAAAGTAAAATCTAATGAAGAAGACAGTGTTTCGGCTGCAGTTGCAGAAGAGGAGCAGAGTTGGATGACACCAATAATAGAATTTCTAACCAAAGGTACATTGCCGATTGATTCAAGTGAAGCAAGAAAGATTAAGATGAAAGCACCAATGTATCTGTAAGATAAGGGAATTCTATATAGAAAGTCTTTTCTGGGACCTCATTTGCGGTGCCTTAATCCAACTCAAGCGGAGTCAATCATACGGGAAGTACATGAGGGAATGTGCGCTCTGCATTCGGGACACAAAACAGTTGCGTCCAAAATAATGCGGCTCAGATATTACTGGCCGTCAATGTAAAGAGATGCCGTAGAGGTAATACGCAAGTGTCAATCGTGTCAAGTTCATGCACCGGTAAGCAAGGCTCCGCGACATCCTATGATACTGGTCGCGTCTCCATGGCCGTTCTGCAAATGGGCAATAGACATAGTGGGGCCATTCCCTGCAGGACCAGGGGGTGTAAAATTTGTGGTAGTGGCCATTGATTATTTCACGAAATGGGTAGAGGCCAAACCACCAAAAACAATTTCGGGCAAGCAAATTCGAAATTTTGTGTGGGAAAACATCATCTGTCGGGTTGGAATACCAAATGAAATAGTAAGCGACAATGATACGCAGTTCGAAGGTAATTCATTTAGTGATTGGTGCCAAGAATTGAATATAAAACAAACATTTACATCAGTCGCACACCCTCAGGCGAATGGTCAGTGTGAGGTTACGAATCGGGATATCGTTTTACGAATCAAAGCAAGGCTGGGATTGTGTCGAAGGGGTTGGATAGATGAACTGCCTAATGTTTTGTGGGCATACCGCACAACTCCAAAGGGCGCAACTAATGAAACACCTTTTAGTTTGGTGTACTGGTCCGAGGCTGTAATACCCGTCGAAATAAATGTGCCAACTATGCGCATAGCTTCCTTCGATGAAAGTAGCAAACAGCGAAGAACTGCGTGAAAATCTAAACTTAGTTGAAGAATACAGAGAAATGGCGATCATAAGAGAAGCAATCAACAAACAAAGAATCGCAAGCTACTATAATAAGCCCGTACAACCATTATCTTTCCAATTGGATGACTTGGTGTGGCGAAAAAATGAAGCAAGCAGGGTAGAGGATACGGGTAAGCTTGGACCTAATGGGAAGGACTTTACAAGGTTATTGGCGTAAGCGATACAGGGGCGTATCGTCTAGCAAGTTTGGATGGAAGAGCAATAAAGCGCACCTGGCATGCGCAGACACTGAAACGGTGCTACATATGAAAAACTGCAGAGGGACTAATCACCCCAAACAACTGTTTAAAGTTTTTATCATGTGAATTTTTAATTTACATTGTAAACATGACAGCTAAGTGCTGATCAAAAGGTATGTTTGAAATAAATAGAATTATGCAATTTAAGCCAATAACTTATGCATTTTTTTTACATTTGTTGATTGCATGCCCCTTAAGCTGCACAGAGACACACTCCGAGTCTCAAGTGGCATAGTTTTGTTTGGTTACTAATACTATTTTTAATAGTGACAGTAGTAAAACATTGGTTTATTTCAAACGCTTGTACACCGCGCAATACGGAGACTTGCACAGTCTAGACTATAAAATACAAGTTTGGTTTACTTGTTTAAATAACCCGGACATTGGCGTGGCCGGAAGACTCTTGAGTATAGACATTGGTTTGTCTATAGTACGGGTAATTTGCATTGGATTGTATACGCGTACATACTTATAAAATTTTTTATAAAAGTCTTGAGTATAAACTTATAAGCATTGGTTTGCTTACTTTTGCGTACAACATTGGATTGTTGGCGCAAGAATAAAAAGATCATGAAACGATTGAAGGGTCGCTCCCGTCATGAATTCATGGCATTTATTCTACATAAGAGTTATTGAATGCATAATATTGTAACAAATCATTATAACCGCCATAGTGATTTCGTAAAAACACAATAAATGCGCCTTAACCAAAAAAGTTGTTGAAATTATATCAAAAGCTAACATATTACAGTTGGAGAATATAAAGTCAACCGCTTAGCATAAAAGCGGGACATATACAAAAATTTGACCTAATATATGCCAATATAAGCTAATAAAAAAAAAGGGGGGGTGGCAATTGGTGGGAATGTTTGCCCTACACTAAGGAGAGTATGCCATCCTCGAACGCAGCAATCAGACGCATACTCCGCTATCAACAGAAAAGAAAAATATAATATAGGGATGCGAAACCTCCAAGACTGCAAGGCCCATCCCTCATTGGCAAAAACAAACCACCCATGGATGGTTTAACAAACTCAATTGATTTTGTCAGTAATTATCTCTTGCGCGAAGATGGTAGGATCGTTAATGAGAAATTGAAGACGGGGGATCGAGATTTGTTGAAGTTGAGAACAAGCTTTCTCACATCTTTCCTTGGCTCCATCAACGAGCAACTCAGCAATATTGGGGGGAATCACGGGGGCACATACAGTTCCTGGCGAATAACATTCCAGAACAGGGTTCGTTCATACGCACATGCCGCAACCATGGCTGCACCAAATTGCTGCTCGACGGCTTTGCAGTCGAGAGCATGCTGGACAGGTTAGGTAAACCCTTGAGGAGAATGTCATACTCTGCCTTTAAAGTGTCATGTTTCGCGACCCATGACTCATGTGACGCAATCCAGTCACTAAAGCTTTCGTTTAAAAAGATGACATGGTTCTATGACTCTTTGAGCTTTGTAGACAGCGATGTAATCTCCAACTCCATAAACCATTTCTCAGCAATATGCTGACCCTCCTCCTGTTGCCTTTTATACATCATAACATTGATTCGCTCTTCTGCCTGCTTGTGCACGGTTACCGCAACCGCAAGCTGAGCAGTTAATTTTGTGTTTTCTTGCTGCAAGGAAGTCTCTGTGGATGACGGCGGTGGTGGATGAGCGAGCGCAGCAGATTTGAGTTGCAAACGATTGAGGTCCTTGGCAAAGTTGAACAGCATTGCTTGCGTGTCCATGTACAGTTCCTCGGTAGGCGAGAGTGTGGAAAACTTTTGAATCAATTGTTGAGGGGCGCAGGATTGTAGAAAAGAAAATTGTTGGGCGAATACTGAAACAGGAATCTTCATGAATTCATTGGCATTTGGAATAAGTAGAGACAAATCTTCTGGATTTGGACATGCATGTTTGGAGTGATGAACTACACTACTTGGACCTACAAAAACAATAAGCATGGAGTATAAAAATCTTAACATCAAAATTTAATTAAAATGCCGACGGATGAAATTAATACCTTCGTCATGTAACCTTTTGTGGTTACCTAGCCCTCTAGTACCGGGAGTTTGGTATAATGAAGGTAGTGAATCTGAACGACTAGCTGGTGAACTTGTCTGGTTACCAAAATCGATGGTCGGGTTCGGTGTGTAAGATTCCAACTTCATTTGCAAAGACAATAATCAAAACAACAAGTTATTGAAAAATAAAATTTGTAACTAGGGTTACATCATGCAGAGCGTAAGAGTATGAGATATACCTTTTTTGAGTTTTTGGCAGAGAAGATGAAAAAGGAAGACTGATTTAAAAAAGGAAAAAGATTGTGAGATATGAAAAAGCCAAAAGGCTATTTATAAAGAAAATACGGGAGTCAAAAAGTAACGCGGGTATAATGATAGCCGTACACGTGTATCAATCTCAAGCTAAATACCTTGTTAAAAGGTCCGATGCACGTTAGCATCAACAGGCAGTTGTATAATTACGATCATTACCTTTTCGGTAAATAGTGACTGTTGTCACCTCGAGTGCAGGAATTGCAGCAGAAAAGATAGTTTGGTGACTGCACGCATACATTGCATTTAATGCTCACACAGTATCCGATTACACATAAATATTAAAATAACCTTGTACACTGTCCGGTTATATTTGGAATCCAACTAGGATTTTTTAGCAAAATCATTAAGCATGCTAATTTGGATTAAAGGTGTTGTTGTGGTTCATTAAGTGTACATTTTTCTTACTAGTTTGACATCATACACTAATTTTCATTGTATATAACATCGAACTGGGGGGACTTAATGATACGCATATCTGCAGGACAATGCAGATGCGCATACAAAGCCCTAAACCGCACACAAAATTGTCATGTCAAATATATGGCACGGGTATAGCCACACTCTATGCGCCTATACCATCTGATGCGAGTTTTGTATACTTGCATAAGGGTCCAGTACATTCTAGAAGAATGTACGGTATAATCAATTCGGATTCTTTTCCTTAAATAACAAAAGTTAGTTGGGACAAGATCACATTTAATTAGGGAAGAGATTCTACCGAAACCCTAATTCGTGAGCCTATAAATACATAGCTCATGAACCCTAATACGGATTCATTCGTTTACTCATACGTAAACCACAGCATACAAATCTTCATCATACGAATAAAGCTTCTTACGATCTTAAAGACTTTCAGGTATGTCTCGAACTATAAAACCTTCATGTCTTAGGGCCACTCAACCTCGTATGCTAGGTTGTTGGTGGACTCTCAAATCAGCCACCCTGTCAGAATCGAAACGATACCAATATGGGTTATCCACGACTAAGTGTCGGAGGTTCGAATATTGTTAGTCCTTAAACCCCTTTATGCACTCAAGCGTAGGTTCACCTTGACCCCGTGAAAATATGCTTGATCACTGCAAAATATAGTTGGGCCGAAGATAATAGGCTAGATAAATATGGGATATGAATTATAACAGGAAAATAGAAATAGCGGAATGGTATAAGGTGTTGTTGGGTAAGCGTGAGGTCGTGGGTTTAAGCCGTAGCGGAGGCCTTTATTTTTTAAAGACTTGTTACATTGAGGTAGCTACTACTACTACTACTACTACTATTATTATTATTATTATTATTATTATTATTATTATTATTATTATTATTATTATTATTATTATTATTATTATTATTATTATTATTATTATTATTATTATTGTTGTTATTATTATTAATTATTGTTGTTATATGATTAATATTATTTTCATTAATAAGTATACCATTAAAGTATTAGCATTAGGTATTATAAGTATTATTATTATTATCATTAATATCATTATTATTATTAAAATAAGTATTATTAGTAGTAATATCATTATTATTATCATTATTAGAAAAATTATTATTATTATAGTTATTGTAGGTATTATTATTATTATTACTACTATTATTATTATCATTTTTATTATTAAAAATATTAAAATTAGCATTTTTATTATTGTTATCCTTTTTATTATTATTATCATTATTAGAAAAATTATCATTTTTATCAAAATTATTATTATTATTATCATTTTTATTAATACTAGTATTATTATCATTGTCAAAAGATACCGAAATGGTTCGATGTCTATAAAGATTGTATTAGCAACCATCGGTGAGAAATTTTTATATTGCACGATGCATTAGCTACCGAAATGGTTCGATTTATTAGCTACTATCGGTGAGAAATTTTTGCATTGCACGATGCATTCGTTACCGTTTTAGCTACCCTCGGTGAGAAATTTTTGCATTGCACGATGCATTAGCTACTGTTGGTGAGATTGTGTTGTATTAGCTACCTCGGTGAGAAATTTTTGTATTGCATGATGCATTAGCTACCGTTGGTGAGATTGTGTTGTATTAGCTACCTCGGTGAGAAATTTTTGCATTGCACGATGCATTAGCTACTGTTGGTGAGTTTGTGTTGTATTAGCTACCTCGGTGAGAAATTTTTGCATTGCACGATGCATTAGCTACTGTTGGTGAGATTTCGGTGTTCTTCATATGAATGATTTTACAGCAGTGAGTAGACCTGCACAGATTGTTTTCTAAATATGAGTATCTTGTGGTCTATTATATAATTGGAAATAATTGATTATGATAAACTAATGAACTCACCAACCTTTTGGTTGACACTTTAAAGCATGCTTATTCTCAGGTATTAAGAAAATCTTCCGCGGTGCATTTTCTCATTTTAGAGTTATTACTTGGAGTCATTCATGACATATTTTAAAAGAAAGTTTATCTTTTAAAAAACGAATGCAATGTTTGTAAAATGTATCATATAGAGGTCAAATACCTCACAATGAAATTAACTATTGTGAAGCATTTATAATGTATATGAACGGGTTCTTTCAATAGTGATCTGTCAAAATGGTTTCAGAGAAAGCTAAGGCTAGAATATAAGACAGGTAAGTGGGAAATCTTCAAATCAACTGCTGCCAGGTTCTCCATGCATCCAACAAAGAAAAATTCAAAGGGTGGACCGGTGGGTGTTGTCAAGTTCGGCGCAGCTAAGTATATGAAACAATCTCCCTTGATGCCCTTACCCAAGGATATCTGCAAAAACCTCGGGTGGTGGTTCTATGATGAATTGTCGGAAGAAGCAATGATTCTTACTGCGTTTGAGAAAGAAGATGGGAATATTCAGTTTGACAATGTGAGGATTTTTGATCCGATGTGGCTGAGAAACTTGTCAAGATTTGATGTGTGAATGTTCTTCACCGCCATCACATAACCTTCAGAGAGGAGAAACATGAGGAAGCAATGAGATATCAGCGTGTCATTGATGTCTACCATGCCTACCTTAACAAAGAAAGTGATGCTCAAAGCTCAAATCAAGTTTAAGCCAACATTTGTCTAATACTGAACGTTTGTTTGTTTTGAGTTTGTATGTTATCTATGTGTGTGAGAGAATTTGGGACTGTAATCATGTTTAAACTGTTGGTACTTATAAACTTTTATGCTTTTATGGATGTTTACTTATTGTAATAGATATTCTAGGTCCTAGGGGGAGTTGTAGATGCATTTTACATAAGTCCTTAGACATCTAACCCACGTCCATGACAAGTACTTCAGTTTGTGGGTTACCATGATCGCTCGTTGTTATCCTATCTGTGTTTACATGCGTTTACAGGTACTGCAGGAATAAGATATAGAAGTTTGACTATCTTAGACTCAGTCAGACGCACAAGTGAAGCTTCACTCATACGGCTGACAAGCTCATACGCACGAGTGTGCTGAGCTGAGTCACAAACCTAATTTGTTTTCACTTACACGAGTGAGTGATCACCCGTACGATTAAGTCTGTCCACTCGTACGAGTGAGACATGACTCGTGCGGTTGACTCATCAGCAGGGGTATATATTGTGTTTATGTTCTTCATTTTAGGTTAAGCCTCTCATTACACACAGTCACTCAGATCTGGTTACCAGTCCAATTCTCTCTCTATTCTTCAAGCTCAAATCCTTGCAAAAGGTGAATAATAGCTCTAGGTATTAATCTAATCACATAATCATTCTAGTGGTTTGACTAATTTAATCCCAAAAGGCTTTTTCATATTCACTAGAGGATTTGATTCACTATTCTGCCTTTGTGTGAGTTAAATCTGTTGATTTCGAAGTTCCTAGTTAGGTTTCATCATATTTTTCGATTTTGACCGTTTTGAATTTCATTCATATTATTCCTTTTGGGCATGCATGACTTATTATGGTACATATTGTTTTATGGCCTATTATTTCACTCTCAATGTAATTATGTATAACACATATAAATTTGAATCTAATGTTACTTCATTAAACACGCTTTTTTAAATCATTAATATGCGCCGCCAGATGGAGTACCATTTGGCGGCGCATAACCTTCGGTTTCAGATTGTACTGAAATTCTCGAGATCACCCTAAAATGACTTAACGTCAAGACTCCTGGATAGTGTCTTGACATTCGAGGTCGTCAGGATGCCCAAAAAAATACATTTTACTCATTTTTAATGTTCTCTTTGAACGTTTTCAATTTATATCTTATTATTAATTTTGTGTATGCATGACTTAGCATGGTATATATTGTTTTAAGGCCTGTTATTTCACTCGCAATGTAATTATGTATAACGGGTATAAACTTGAATCTAATGTCACTTCATTTAACAAGTTTTTTTAAATCATTAGTATGCGCCGCCAGATGGAGTACCATTTGGCGGCGCATAACCTTCGGTTTCAGATTGTGCTGAAATCCTCAAGATCACCCTAAAATGGCCGAACGAGCAAGACTCTCTGAACGTGCTAGCCATTCGAGGTCATCTAGTTCCGAAAAAGACATCTTTCCTCGCAAAATCGCACCACGTACCAAACATCACCGACGGTTCGTGGTGCTTGGTGTTTTGTGTCTTTGGCCAAAATGTTCGATCTATCGTATCTTTTGACTTGTAGCTCCGGTTTAGTCATCATTTTTTTTCCAAATCGTGTATTTTTTCAGGATCTATCCATTGGCAAACTGCCTTAGGTGGTTTGTCCCAAATATTTTTCGAAACGAGTCCTCGAAAGCCTTCAATTTTGCCTTTTTTTATTTTGACCGTTTTGAATTTCATTCATATTATTCCTTTTGTGTATGCATGACTTAGCATGGTGCATATTGTTTTAAGGCATATTATTTCACTCACAATGTAATTATGTATAACGCATATAAATTTGAATCTAATGTCACTTCATTAAACACGCTTTTTTAAATCATTAATATGCGCCGCCAGATGGAGTACCATTTAGCGGCGCATAACCTTCGGTTTCAGATTGTGCTGAAATTCTCGAGATTACCCTAAAACGACTCTAACATCAAGACTCTTGGATAGTGTCTTGACATTCGAGGTCATCAGGATGCTGAAAAAAGACATTTTACTTATTTTTAATGTTCACTTTGAACGTTTTCAATTTATATCTTATTATTAGTTTTGTGTATGCATGACTTAGCATGGTATATATCGTTTTAAGGCATGTTATTTCACTCGCAATGTGA
Organism: Rutidosis leptorrhynchoides; assembly: GCF_046630445.1. Classification (NCBI taxonomy): domain Eukaryota; kingdom Viridiplantae; phylum Streptophyta; class Magnoliopsida; order Asterales; family Asteraceae; genus Rutidosis; species Rutidosis leptorrhynchoides. The sequence goes on from NC_092339.1 coordinate 351,874,901, forward strand.
TTATGTATAACGGGTATAAATTTGAATTTAATGTCACTTCATTAAACATGTTTTTTTAAATCATTAGTATGCGCCGCCTAATGGAGTACCATTTGGCGGCGCATAACCTTCGGTTTCAGATTGTGCTAAAATTCTCAAAATCACCCTAAAACGGCCGAACGAGCAAGACTCTCTGAAAGTTCTTTCCATTAGAGGTCGTCTAGATTCTAAAAAAGGCATCTTTCCTCGCAAAATCGCACCACGCACCAAACACCGCTGACGGTTCGTGGTGCTTGGTGTTTTGTGTCTTTGGCCAAAATGTTCGATCTATCGTATCTTTTGACTCGTAGCTCCGATTTTGTCACCGTTTTTTTTTCAAATTTTTCCGGTATCTATCCGTTGGCAAATTGCCATAGGCAGTTTGTCCCAAATATTTTTCGAAACGAGTCCTCGAAAGCCTTCAATTTTGCCTTTTTTTTATTTTGACCGTTTTGAATTTCATTCATATTATTCCTTTTGTGTATGCAGGACTTAGCATGGTACATATTGTTTTAAGGCATATTATATCACTCGCAATATAATTATGTATAACGCATATAAATTCGAATCTAATGTCACTTCATTAAACACGCTTTTTTAAATCATTAATATGCGCCTCCAGATGGAGTACCATTTGGTGGCGCATAACCTTCGGTTTCAGATTGTGCTGAAATTCTCGAGATCACCCTAAAACGACTCTAACATTAAGACTCCTGGATAGTGTCTTGACATTCGAGGTCGTCAGGATGCCGAAAAAAGATATTTTACTCATTTTTAATGTTCTCTTTGTACTTTTCATTTTATATCTTATTATTAGTTTTGTGTATGGATGACTTAGCAAGGTATATATCGTTTTAAGGTCTGTTATTTCACTCGCAATGTAATTATGTATAACGGGTATAAATTTGAATCTAATGTCACTTCATTTAATACGTTTTTTTAAATCATTAGTATGCGCCGCCAGATGGAGTACCATTTGGCGGCAAATAAACTTTGGTTTCAGATTGTGTTGAAGTCCTCAAGATCACCCTAAAACGGCCGAACGAGCAAGACTCTCTGAACGTGCTAGCCATTCAAGGTCATCTATTTCCGAAAAAGACATCTTTCCTCGCAAAATCGCACCATGCACCAAACATCACCAACGGTTCGTGGTGCTTGGTATTTTGTGTCTTTGGCCAAAATGTTCAATCTATCGTATCTTTTGACTCGTAGCTCTGGTTTAGTCACCGTATTTTTTTCAAATCGTGTATATTTTTGGGATCTATCCGTTGGCAAACTGCCGTAGGCGGTTTGTCCCAAATAATTTTCTAAACGAGTCCTCGAAAGCCTTCAATTTTGCCTTTTTCGATTTTGACGTTTTTGAATTGCATTCATATTATTCCTTTTGTGCATGCATGACTTATCATGGTACATATTGTTTTAAGGTCTATTATTTCACTCGCAATGTAATTATGTATAACGCATATAAATTTGAATCTATTGTCACTTCATTAAACAGGCTTTTTTAAATCATTAATATGCGCCGCCAGATGGAGTACCATTTGGCGGCGCATAACCTTCGGTTTCAGATTGTGCTAAAATTCTCGAGAACACCATAAAACGACTCTAACATCAAGACGCCTGGATAGTGTCTTGACATTCGAGGTCGTCGGGATGCCGAAAAATGACATTTTACTCATTTTTAATGTTCTCTTTGAACGTTTTCAATTTATATCTTATTATTAGTTTTGTGTATGCATGACTTAGCATGGTATATATCGTTTTAAGGCCTGTATTTCACTCGCAATGTAATTATGTATAACGGGTATAAATTTGAATCTAAAGTCACTTGAATGCATTTTTTACGTAGATTATCAAATAATGATAATCTAAATTTGAATGCATTTTAAGGCCTGTTTAAAAAGTATTACGTAGATTATCAAATAATGATAATCTAAAATATACCGTTTACACACGACCATTACATAATGATTTACAATAAGAATATATTACATCAAAAATAAGTTTCTTGAATGCATTTTTTACATAATATCATATAAGCATGGACTCCAAATCTTGTCCTTATTTTAGTATGCAACAGCGGAAGCTCTTAATAATCACCTGAGAATAAACATGCTTAAAACGTCAACAAAAATGTTGGTGAGTTATAGGTTTAACCTATATATTATTAAATCATAATAATAGACCACAAGATTTCATATTCCAATATACATCCCATACATAGAGATAAAAATCATTCATATGGTGAACACCTGGTAACCGACATTAACAAGATGCATATAAGAATATCCCCTATCATTTCGGGAAATCCTTCGGACATGATACAAACGAATTTGAAGTACTAAAGCATCAGGTACTTTGGATGGGGTTCGTTAGGCCCAATAGATCTATCTTTAGGATTCGCGTCAATTAGTAGATCGGTTTACTAATTCTTAGGCTACCAAGCAAAAGGGGGATATTCGGCTTCGATCATTCACCCATATAATGTAGTTTCATTTACTTGTGTCTATTTCGTAAAACATTTATAAAACTGCATGTATTCTTATCCCAAAATATTAGATTTTAAAAGTGGGACTATAACTCACTTTCACAGATTTTTACTTCGTCGGGAGTAAGACTTGGCCACTGGTCGATTCACGAACCTATAATAAATATATACATATATATATCAAAGTATGTTCAAAATATATTTACAACATTTTTAATACATTTTGATGTTTTAAGTTTATTAAGTCAGTTGTCCTCGTTAGTAACCTACAACTAGTTGTCCATAGTTAGATGTACAGAAATAAATTTATATATATTATCTTGAATCAATCCATGATCCAGTGTATACACGTCTCAGGCTAGATCACCACTCAAAGTATATATATTTTTGGAATCAACCTCAACCCTGTATAGCTAACTCAAACATTACTGCATATAGAATGTCTATGGTTGTTCTAAATAATATATATACATGGGTCGATATGATATGTCAAAACATTTGCATACGTGTCTATGGTATCCCAAGATTACATAATATATTAGAATACAAGTATAATACAATATAAGTTAGCTAGGATATGATTTGTATAGAATTGTTACAATATTTCCCGTAGCTACAACAATCAAAAAATATCCAATCTTGTTTTACCCATAACTTCTTCGTTTTAAATCTGTTTTGAGTGAATCAAATTTCTATGGTTTCATATTGAACTCTATTTTATGAATCTAAAAAGAAAAAGTATAGGTTTATAGTCAGAAATATAAGTTACAAGTCATTTTTGTAAGAGGTAGTCATTTCAGTCGAAAGAACGACGTCTTGATGACCATTTTGAAAAACATACTTCCACTTTGAGTTTAACCATGATTTTTGGATATAGTTTCATGTTCAAAAGAAAAATAATTTTCCCAGAAGAACAACTTTTAAATCAAATTTTATCATAGTTTTTATTTATCAAACCCAAAACAGCCCGCGGCGTTACTACGACGGCGTATGTCCGGTTTTACGGTGTTTTTCGTGTTTCCAGGTTTTAAATTATTAAGTTAGCATATCATATAGATATAGAACATGTGTTTAGTTGATTTTAAAAGTCAAGTTAGAAGGATTAACTTTTGTTTGCGAACAAGTTTAGAATTAACTAAACTATGTTCTAGTGATTTCAAGTTTAAACCTTCGAATAAGGTAGTTTTATATATATGAACCGAATGATGTTATGAACATCATTACTACCTCAGGTTTTGTGGATAAACCTACTGGAAATGAGAAAAATAGATCTAGCTTCAAAGGATCCTTGGATGGCTTGAAAGTTCTTGAAGCAGAATCATGACACGAAAACAAGTTCAAGTAAGATTTCCACTCGAAATAAGATTGTTATAGTTATAGAAATTGAATCAAAGTTTGAATATGAATATTACCTTGTATTAGAAAGATTTCTTGAGGTTGGATGATCACTTTACAAGATTGGAAGTAAGCTAGCAAACTTGGAAGTATTCTTGATTTTATGAAACTAGAACTTATAGAATTTATGAAGAACACTTAGAACTTGAAGATAGAACTTGAGAGAGATCAATTAGATGAATAAAATAAAGAATGAAAGTGTTTGTAGGTGTTTTTGGTCATTGGTATATGAATTAGATATAAAGGATGTGTAATTTTGTTTACATGTAAATAAGTCATGAATGATTACTAATATTTTTGTAATTTTATGAGATATTTCATGCTAGTTTCCAAATGATGGTTCCCACATATGTTAGGTGACTTACATGGGCTGCTAAGAGTTGATCATTGGAGTGTATATACCAATAGTACATACATCTAAAAGCTGTGTATTGTACGAGTACGAATACGGGTGCATACGAGTAGAATTGTTGATGAAACTGAACGAGGATGTAATTGTAAGCATTTTTGTTAAGTAGAAGTATTTTGATAAGTGTCTTGAAGTCTTTCAAAAGTGTATGAATACATATTAATACACTACATGTATATACATTTTAACTGAGTCGTTAAGTCATCGTTAGTCCTTACATGTAAATGTTGTTTTGAAACCTTTAGGTTAACGATCTTGTTAAATGTTGTTAACCCATTATTTATTATATCTAAAGAGATGTTAAATTATTACATTATCATGATATTATGATATATTAATATATCTTATTATGATATATATACAGTTAAATGTTGTTACAACGATAATCGTTACATATATGTCTCGTTTCGAAATCATTAAGTTAGTAGTCTTGTTTTTACATATGTAGTTCATTGTTAATACACTTAATGACATGTTTACTTATCATTTATCATGATTAAACATAGTGTATCAATATCTTAATATGATTCATATGTATTTAGTAAGACGTTGTTATAACGATAATCGTTATATATATCGTTTCGAGTTTCTTAATTCAATAAACTCAATTTTATGTATATAACTCATTGTTAAAATACCTAATGAGATACTTACTTATCATAATATCATTTTAACTATATATATAATCATATATATGTCATCATATAGTTTTTACAAGTTTTAACGTTCGTGAATCACCGGTCAACTTGGGTGGTCAATTGTCTATATGAAACCTATTTCAATTAATCAAGTCTTAACAAGTTTGATTGCTTAACATGTTGGAAACACTTAATCATGTAAATAAAAATTTCATTTAATATATATAAACATGGAAAAGTTCGGGTCACTACAGTACCTACCCGTTAAATAAATTTCGTCCCGAAATTTTAAGCAGTTGGAGGTGTTGACGTATCTTCTGAAAATAAGTGCGGGTATTCCTTCTTCATCTGATCTTCTCATTCCCAGGTGAACTCGGGTCCTCTATGAGCATTTCATCATACTTTAACAATTGGTATCTCATTTTGCTTAAGTCTTTTAACCTCACGATCCATTATTTTGACGGGTTCTTCGACGAATTGAAGTTTTTCGTTGATTTGGATTTCGTCTAACGGAATAGTGAGATCTTCTTTAGCAAAACATTTCTTCAAATTTGAGATGTGGAAAGTGTTATGTACAGCCGCGAGTTGTTGTGGTAATTCAAGTCGGTAAGCTACTGGTCCGACACGATCAATAATCTTGAATGGTCCTATATACCTTGGATTTAATTTCCCTCATTTACCAAATCGAACAACGCCTTTCCAAGGTGCAACCTTAAGCATGACCATCTCTCCAATTTCAAATTCTATATCTTTTCTTTTAATGTCGGCGTAGCTCTTTTGTCGACTTTGGGCGGTTTTCAACCGTTGTTGAATTTGGATGATCTTCTCGGTAGTTACTTGTATTATCTCCGGACCCGTAATCTGTCTATCCCCCACTTCACTCCAACAAATCGGAGACCTGCACTTTCTACCATAAAGTGCTTCAAACGGCGTCATCTCAATGCTTAAATGGTAGCTGTTGCTGTAGGAAAATTCTGCTAACGGTAGATGTCGATCCCAACTGTTTCCGAAATTAATAACACATGCTCGTAGCATGTATTCAAGCGTTTGTATCATCCTTTCGCTCTGCCCATCAGTTTGTGGATGATAGGCAGTACTCATGTCTAGACGAGTTCCTAATGCTTGCTGTAATGTCTGCCAGAATCTTGAAATAAATCTGCCATCCCTATCAGAGATAATAGAGATTGGTATTCCATATCTGGAGACGACTTCCTTCAAATACAGTCGTGCTAACTTCTCCATCTTGTCATCTTCTCTTATTGGCAGGAAGTGTGCTGATTTGGTGAGACGATCAACTATTACCCAAATAGTATCAAAACCACTTGCAGTCCTTGGCAATTTAGTGATGAAATCCATGGTAATGTTTTCCCATTTCCATTCTGGGATTTTGGGTTGTTGAAGTAGACCTGATGGTTTCTGATGCTCAGCTTTGACCTTAGAACACGTCAAACATTCTCCTACGTATTTAGCAACATTGTCTTTCATACCAGGCCACCAAAAATGTTTCTTGAGATCCTTGTACATCTTCCCAGTTCCAGGATGTATTGAGTATCTGGTTATATGAGCTTCTCTAAGTACCTTTTCTCTCATATCTCCAAATTTTGGTACCCAGATCCTTTCTGCCCTATACCGGGTTCCATCTTCCCGAATATTAAGATGATTCTCCGATCCTTTGGGTATTTCATCCTTTAAATTTCTCTCTTTTAAAACTCCTTGTTGCGCCTCCTTTATTTGAGTAGTAAGGCTAGTATGAATCATTATATTCGTAGCTTTTACTCGAATGGGTTCTCTGTCCTTTCTGTTCAAGGCGTCGGCTACCACATTTGCCTTCCCCGGGTGATAACGAATCTCAAAGTCGTAATCATTCAACAATTCAATCCATCTGCGCTGCCTCATGTTCAGTTGTTTCAGATTAAATATGTGTTGAAGACTTTTGTGGTCAGTATATATAATACTTTTAACCCCATATAAGTAGTGCCTCTAAGTCATTAATGCAAAATCAACCGCGCCTAATTCCAAATCATGCGTCGTATAATTCTTCTCGTGAATCTTCAATTGTCTAGATGCATAAGCAATTACTTTCGTTCATTGCATTAATACACAACCGAGACCTTGCTTTGAGGCGTCACAATATATCACAAAATCATCATTCCCTTCAGGTAATGACAATATAGGTGTCGTAGTTAACTTTTTCTTCAACAATTGAAACGCTTTTTCTTGTTCATCCTTCCATTCAAATTTCCTCCCTTTATGCGTTAATGCAGTCAAGGGTTTTGCTATTTTGGAAAAATCTTGGATGAATCTCCTGTAATAACCAGCTAGCCCTAAAAATTAGCGTATGTGTTTCGGAGTTTTCGGGGTTTCCCACTTTTCAACGGTTTCAATCTTTGCTGGATCCACCTGAATACCTTCTTTGTTCACTATATGACCGAGGAATTGAACTTCTTCCAACCAAAATGCACACTTTGAAAACTTAGCGTACAGTTTTTCTTTTCTCAGCAACTCTAGCACTTTTCTCAAATGTTCTTCGTGCTCTTGATCATTCTTCGAGTAAATAAGTATGTCATCAATGAAAACAATGACAAACTTGTCGAGATATGGCCCACACACTCGGTTCATGAGGTCCATGAACACAGCTGGTGCGTTAGTCAATCCAAACGGCATAACCATAAAATCGTAATGACCGTAACGCGTCCTAAAAGCAGTCTTTAGAATGTCATCCTCTTTCAGCCGCATTTGGTGATATCCAGAACGTAAATCGATCTTCGAATAAACCGACGAGCCTTGTAGTTGATCAAATATGTAACGACCCTGGTTTTTCCAACGTTATTTATTAATAATTATTATTATTAATACGTGTGATTAATCGAATGTATGTTATTACATTTACATGTTGCTTTGATTGCCCGTACTTGAACTTTAAATGCCCGAAATGTCTTTGTGACACCCGGAACTTGCACGAATAATATTTTAAGATATTATTTACATTCATGATTAATTTTATTAATCATTTTAATTAACTAAGGCTTTTAGTTAGTTACTTGGGCTTAAGATGGACTTTTATTGGATTACTTGCTAACTACTTGCAACTTGGGCCTTTTAAGTGTTAATGGACTAGTGTAAGCCCACCCTACTTATATTATGGATTAATCTAGTCCATGTTTACATGTAAGTATGATACTTGAACTTAAACTAGATGGTTAGCTTGGAAATGGAATCTAGTTGCCATAATCCCCATGAACACCACCTTATTATCCAACTTTAATCATCTTTACAAGCTAGTGACCAACAAGCAACTCTCTTCCCCCTCCCAAGCATCTTGACCGTCGGCCTTAGGAGGCTTATGGGTCATTTTTGTTTCATTTTACCTTATCATTTCATCACTTGTTTTCTCTCATTTCAAAACACACACAAAACACTTACAACTTTCTCTCATTTTCTCTCAAGGTTTTCTATCTTCTTTGTAAGTAACTTGAAACATTTTCTCTTCTTTTTCTCCAACCAAAACCGTGGCCTAGTCCCCCTTTAATCATCATCAATCTTTGTTGTTAAAGCTTTTGTTACTTGTTCTTGTTTAAAGTTAATTACTTGTAAGTTACTAAGTTGTTTACTTACTTACTTTCATGTTACAAGAACAAACTTACTAGTTTGATTTCTTCATCTTTTTCTTGTTACAACAAGAACATTCAAGAACATAATCTATCTAGTTATGTTCTACATATTTTGTTTCAAAGAATTGAAGTTCATAGTTGTATAAACTCATTACTTGTAGTTCTTGAAGTAACTTTGAAGTTACTTCACTTAAAGATCAACTTGGGTTGAATCTTTAAAAGTATGAGCAACTATGAATCATTTTCTTGTTTATTTAGTTTTCTACTTTATTTGTTTCAAAGATTATGAGTTCTTTGTTGTTAAAATCATACTTGTAAGTCATGGAAGTAAACTTAAAGTTTACTTTGCTTAAAGATCAACTTTGGTTGAATCTTTAAAGTATGAGCAACACTTGAACTAATTACTTGTTTAATTAACTTGTTTCTTTACTTCATGCACTTAAATTACTTGTTTGTTGGTTTGTTGGTCAAGAACTACAAGTTAGACTTGATCTCATAATCTTCTTGAACTTAAAAGTTAACTATTAAGTTTCAAGAACATGGAAGTGTAACTTACTAGTTACAACTTCAAATACCTTTGAAAGATCTAAGTTATCTAGCTTATGGTCTTCTAAATTTGCCATAAACAAAAGCTATAAAGCTTACATACACTTTACTAGTTGTTGATTTAAGTTTATAACTTGTTTTTACTTCTAAAGTTCATGTAAGTGTTGAAACTAAGCCTTGATGTAACCTTGGTTCATCAAACACTTACAACACTTGCACTTGAGTTATGATGGACAAACCTTGGTCAAAATGATGTTAACACATCAACGAGTTGTACACTTGAAGCTATACTCATCAAGAATGAGAACCGTGATGAACATCAAGCACCGAGACAACCGGAACTCTCCAAAACCCACTGTTCTGTCCAAAACCTACTGACCTGATGCTTCTGGAACAGACCAGTAGACCTGGGCTGTTCTAACCTTGGTTTTTAGATAGAACTTTTCGAGTAGATAACTTTTCATATAGGACTCGTCTTAATCCGAGTTACGGTTTAGGATTTATGGTCCTCCGATCGTTACCATGTCCTTTAACGTTGTGCAGAAATTTCTGACCTACTCGCACTTAGACCGTCGCCACGGTCAAACCAAGACGAGTTTGCTTCTGTAAATTTTACCACACTTAAGGGACACGTAGACGGAGCCATGACCACTGGTCTCACCTTAATTCAGTAAGGGAAGAGGCTGTGGTGACTGACCGAAGTCAGCCTTTGTTTTAAACGACTTTCATAAACGAGTCTTACTTGTTACCTTTTGTTTAATGATGATTGATGATGACCCTTATGACCTTAATTACGTACTTGTAAACCTTTTGAGACGACTTATTGACTTAGTGCTATTTGACTTAGGTTGAGGACGTTTGGACCGTTACTTGCACACCACTTTCCGACTACTACCTTACCATTACTACTAATCATTGTGAGTTATAGCATTCCCTTTTTACTTTAACTTATTTTGGGAACTGAGAATGCATGCGGATTTTATGTTTTACATACTAGGCACGAGTACTTAAACTATATATATGTGTGGGTTATACAACGGCATAAACATTCCCTTTAGCTCGGTAACGTTTAATCATTGGTTTTTGAACCGTGAACGCGAATCTTAGATATGGATCCATAGGGTTTGACATCCCCACTCGGGCTAGTAGTGCTAGCATTTAACGAGTGTTTAATACTTCGAGGTTATACGCACTTTCCAAGTGCACTTTAAGGGGGTACATTAAACGTTAAGTTAGTTACCGGGTGCCCACGGTTAAGCATATACTTTTACATACTTTTGAAACGCTCGTTGTAGCACTGAAATCTCGTGGCCTACTTACATTACTGTTATACTTAAACTATAGCTCACCAACCTTTGTGTTGACCTTTTTAAGCATGTATTTTCTCAGGTGCTTGAAGTCGCTTCCGCTATCTTACTAGTCGTGCTGTAGAACCCGCTGCCTAGAGTTGTTATCGCATGACTACTTATGTTGCATTCAAACTTTTTACTTATGAACTTATGTTATGTAACGAGCTTTATGGTCACGTACACTTATTTAATGCTTCTACTTAGTGAAGCATACTTTTGATTTGTAAAACAATTGACGTATGTTATGACGTCACTTTTATTAATGAATGCAAACTCTGTTTTTAAAGCGCATATAGTACTTAACCTTGTAATGATCCTGTTGATGATGGTCCGTACATGATGATTTAGTACGGGGCGTCACATTTGGTATCAGAGCATTGGTTGTAGGGAATTAGGATGCATTAGTGAGTCTAAGACCGACCCGAGTAGGATTCACTAATAGGGCTAATCTACAACTTGTTGGTTTACTTGTTTCCGCTGAACTTACTGCATGCTGCTGCTTACTGTTACTGCTATATGCCGTATGCTACTACGTGATTTCACTACTGCATGCTATTACTTGCTTTCGATTGCATGCTAGTTTCGTACGATTACTGATATTGCCATGCTACTTATTGTTATACATGATTTAAACTGTTGGCCTATTATTTGCTTGCTTTATGACATACTGACATGGAAAATTTATTTTTCCTTGTTCAGATGTCGGACGTTCCACCTGCTGACATCCCGAGCGGCTCAGGCCCCGTTGTTCCACCCACTGCTGCACCTATTGCTGCTGCTGCTGCTGCCGACATTCCGGCCCCGACACCCACTGGCGACCCCGGCGCCTCTAGTTCTGGAGCTAGCTCTAGTGTGCCTATCTCGGCGTCTTCTTCCAGACCCCCGAGGCAACTGGCTCGCATTGGTGGCATGGAGATCCCCGCGGAGTTCGGGGAAGGTCCCTTCCGTAATCACTGGCACACACCTTGCCGACGCACTGCCGACGGCTGCTTAGCCGTGATTACGCCAGGCCGACACCGACAGATGTTGGCCGCTTTCGGATATGTTGAGCCACCCGCGCCACCACCGCATGATTCAGACGATGGTTCTTCCACCGATGCTTCTTCAGACGACACCTCATCTGACGACTCCAGTGATGAGGAGGATCCCGCTGACCGACCGATTCAGGCACCTTCTACCCCGCCGAAGAAGCGGTATCGCTTCGCTGGCATAATTCCTGGTCGTACTGTCACTGACGCTTATGGTCGGCGTCGTAGGATCACTGCTCGTAAACGGCTGGTGCCGTACCCCGCCGACCCACAGATATTACCGTCTCCACCCAGAGCCGGACCATCCACTTCAGCACCACCGGCTCCACCTGCACCGCCAGCACCACCTGCCCCACCATCTTCCTCTAATGAGGAAATGAGGCGGGAGATTGAGATTCTCCAGACTCGAGTTACTGAGCTCGAGGAGCAGTTGACTCATGTTTTGGACATCTTGTACCCACCATCGCCGTAGGACTTAGTACTAGATTCTGTATTGTAATTTCTTTTGTAATTTCATATTTCACTTATGTAATGTACGAACTTATTGTAATGTATGAACTTATTATCATTAATGAATGGAATTTGTGTTGCTTACTTCTTGCGCAAGTGTTCTATTTACGTTATCATCTCATGGTTTTGTGGTACTTATATCTACTTGCGTTATTTAATCAACATGTGTTGTGCTGTTTTCATGTTGGTTGTTATATAATGTACTATTATTATTTGCATAATGGATTTTGACTTGAGTCAAAATGATTGTATAGAACATCATGGCCAACGGGAGATCTATCCCCACCGCGGCACAAATTGAGGAAATGATTAACGAGCGAGTCGCTGCTGCACTAGCTGAAAGACAACCCCAAGCTCCACCACCACCGCCTGTCAATCCACCTGTCGTTCGAGATGGGTGTACTTACAAGGAATTTCAAAGCTGAAAGCCACACTACTTCAATGGCACTGAGGGACCCGTCGGTCTCACCAGATGGTTCGAAAAGTTGGAATCGGTATTCAGGGTTAGCAATTGTTCTGAGGCTAACAAAACGAAATTTGCATCTTGCACACTTTCTGATGGCGCGCTTACATGGTGGAATACCATGGCCCAAGCGCAAGGAATTGATGAGGCGTATGCTACGCCTTGGGAAGAATTTAAATGTGCTATGATCGAGGAATACTGTCCGAGAACCGAGATTCAAAAGATGGAAATCGAATTTATGCAATTGAAAACCGTAGGGAACGACCTTAACAGCTACAACCGTAGGTTTTTGGAATTGGCTCTTATGTGTCCAACCATGGTCACCCCCGAATTTAAGCGTTTGGAGAAATACTTCTCGGGACTTCCTAAGTCCATCAAGGGTAATGTTACCTCATCCAAGCCACCAAGTGTTCCCGAAGCAATGCGCATGGCGCATACTCTCTTGAATCAAATCATCCTTGACGAGCCGGAGAAGGCTAAGTTTGAAACTGTTAGTGGTGAAAAGAGGAAATGGGACAACAACCACAACAACAACAGGGGTAGGAACTATGATCAAAACCCGGCAAAACGACATGAAGGGTTCAGGCAAAACAACAACATGCACAACAACAACACCAACCCCAACAACAACAACCGCACCAATCCGAACTACAAAGGAACCTTACCACAATGCAATAGGTGCTACAAGCACCACACTGGGTATTGCAATGTTATCTGTGAGAAGTGCCAACGATCTGGACATGTTGGCAAGGATTGCAAGGTTACCACTTTGAATGTGAAGCCAAACCACAACAACAATGGGCCTAAGAAGTGTTATGAATGTGGAAAGACGGGCCATTTCAGAAACGAGTGTCCTAACAAGCGTAAGGATGGCGGACCACCACGTGCTAGAGCCTTCAATGTTAATGCAAGAGATGCACGCGACAACCCCGACTTGGTAACAGGTATATTCAAAATCAACAATCTTTTAGCTTCTGTCCTATTCGATACTGGTGCCGATAGGAGCTATGTGTGTAGACATTTTTGTGATAAGTTAGATTGGTCGTTAGTTCCTTTGAAGGAAAGTATGCTTGTCGAGGTCGCCAATGGAAAACTTGAAAAGGTTGACCATATTAGTCGTGGAGCTATTATCAACATAGCTGGTGCAGATTTCGAAATTGATTTGATACCTATCAAACTGGGAAGTTTTGACGTGATCGTCGGTATGGATTGGTTGAGCAAGATAAAGGTCGATGTTATCTGTGGAGATAAAGCACTTCGCATACCACAAGGAGATGGCGAACCACTGGTTATCTATGGAGAGAGATGTACCTCGAAGTTGAACCTCATTAGTTGCGTGAAAGCGCAAAAGATTATGAAGAAGGGACGCTTTGCTGTCCTAGCACATGTGAAAGCGGTAGAAACTGAGGTGAAGAACGTGAATGACGTTCGAATTGTGAACGAATTTTCTGATGTCTTCCCAAAGGAATTGCCTGGATTACCGCCGCAGAGAGCAGTAGAGTTTCAGATTGACTTAGTGCCAGGAGCTGCACCTGTAGCTCGCGCACCTTATAGACTCGCACCTTCCGAGATGCAAGAATTACAGAGTCAACTACAAGAGCTATTAGATCGAGGGTTTATCCAACCAAGCTTCTCGCCTTGGGGCGCACCTGTGTTGTTTGTAAAGAAGAAGGATGGATCCTTCCGTATGTGTATCGACTACCGTGAACTCAACAAATTGACTATCAAGAATCGATATCCTCTTCCACGAATTGATGATCTTTTTGATCAACTACAAGGATCGAGCGTTTATTCAAAGATCGATTTGCGATCCGGATATCACCAGCTGAGGGTGAAGGAAAGTGACGTGATGAAAACTGCATTCAGGACCCGTTATGGTCATTATGAGTTCCTCGTGATGCCATTCGGTTTGACAAATGCCCCTGCCGTGTTCATGGATCTCATGAATCGTGTCTGCAAGCCTTACTTGGATAAGTTTGTTATCGTCTTCATAGATGATATCCTCATCTACTCTAAGAGCGAAGAAGAACATGAGCAACACCTTCGGCTAGTGCTTGAACTCTTAAGACAAGAGCAACTTTATGCCAAATTCTCCAAGTGCGAATTTTGGTTGAAGGAAGTACAGTTTTTGGGTCATGTTGTGAGCGACCAGGGTATCAAAGTTGATCCCGCCAAGATTGAAGCCATCAGCAAGTGGGAGACCCCCACTACTCCAACGCATATTCGCCAATTTCTAGGTCTCGCCGGTTATTATCGAAGGTTTATCGAAGGATTTTCTCTGATTGCGCGTCCTTTGACCGCACTGACTCACAAGGGCAAGAAGTTCATTTGGGAACCCACACACGAATCAGCATTCCAAACTTTGAAGAAGAAGTTAACCTCCGCACCTATCCTATCACTTCCTGAAGGCAGTGACGACTTTGTTGTTTATTGCGATGCATCGAAGAGTGGTTTTGGTTGTGTACTGATGCAACGATCAAAGGTTATTGCCTATGCCTCCCGCCAATTGAAGATTCACGAGCGGAACTACACTACACATGATCTTGAACTTGGAGCCGTTGTCTTTGCACTCAAATTGTGGAGACATTATTTGTATGGAACTAAGAGCACTATCTTCACCGATCACAAGAGTCTCCAGCACATCTTCGATCAGAAGCAATTGAATATGAGACAGCGTCGATGGATCGAGACGCTCAACGACAACGATTGTGAACTCCGTTATCACCCTGGCAAGGCCAATGTTGTAGCTGACGCTTTAAGCCGAAAGGAGAGGACGGCACCTCTCCGTGTTAGGGCTCTGAACATCACCATCCATTCGAACCTCAACAACCAGATCAGAGTAGCCCAAGTTGAGGCTCTCAAGGAGGAGAACATATCTCACGAGCATTTGAACATACTTGTCTCTCGATTCGAGGTTAGAGAGTCTGGACTCCGATGTTATGCCGGAAGAATTTGGGTACCTTACTATGGAGATCTACGAAGCCTGATACTTGATGAAGCACACAAATTGAGATATTCGATTCACCCCGGTGCAGGTAAGATGTACCACGACCTTAAAGAACAGTATTGGTGGCCGAATCTTAAGAAGGACGTTGCGACTTATGTTGGTAAGTGTTTGACTTGCTCGAAGGTTAAAGCCGAGCATCAGAGACCTTCTGGGTTACTTCAACAGCCGGAAATCCCACAATGGAAGTGGGAAAGGATCACAATGGATTTCATTACTAAGCTGCCGAAGACGGTGGGCGGATGCGATACTATTTGGGTTATTGTTGACCGCCTCACCAAATCTGCACACTTCCTAGCGATGAAGGAAACTGATACAATGGAAAGACTTGCTCAGCTGTACATCAAAGAGGTTGTATCTCGTCATGGTGTACCTTTATCAATCATCTCCGATCGCGATCCCCGTTTTGCTTCCAGATTTTGGCGTTCTTTGCAGGAAGCCATGGGAACTCGTCTTGACATGAGTACTGCTTATCATCCTCAGACTGACGGGCAAAGTGAACGAACGATTCAGACCTTGGAGGACATGCTGCGTGCATGTGTCATTGATTTTGGAAAGGCCTGGGAAAGGCATTTACCACTCGCCGAATTCTCGTACAACAACAGTTATCACTCAAGCATTAATGCTGCACCTTTTGAAGCATTGTATGGTCGTAAGTGCCGATCTCCTATTTGTTGGGCCGAAGTAGGCGAAAAGCAAATCACCGGACCCGAGGTAGTTCACGAAACCACGGAGAAGATTGCTCAGATCCAAGCTAGACTTAAGACTGCCCGTGATCGCCAAAAGAGCTATGCCGATCTTAAACGGAAAGACTTTGAATTTAATGTTGGTGATCGTGTAATGTTGAAGGTTGCACCTTGGAAAGGTGTGATCCGTTTTGGAAAACGTGGAAAGTTGAACCCACGATACATTGGTCCTTTCGAGATCTTGGAACGTGTTGGACCAGTTGCATACCGTTTGGATCTACCAGCACAATTAAGCTCAGTTCATCCTACCTTCCATGTGTCAAACTTGAAGAAGTGTCTTGCTGCACCCGAACTCATCATACCATTGGAAGAACTTACTATTGATGACAAACTCCACTTTGTGGAGGAACCTGTTGAGATTATGGATCGTGAGATCAAAACTTTGAAACGCAACAAGATTCCGATTGTACGAGTACGATGGAATGCCAAACGAGGACCTGAGTTTACTTGGGAACGAGAGGATCAAATGATGCGGAAATATCCTCATCTTTTCCCGACTCCTCCATCTACTTCAGCTTAAATTTCGGGACGAAATTTTCTTTAACAGGTGGGTAATGTAACGACCCTGGTTTTTCCAACGTTATTTATTAATAATTATTATTATTAATACGTGTGATTAATCGAATGTATGTTATTACATTTACATGTTGCTTTGATTGCCCGTACTTGAACTTTAAATGCCCGAAACGTCTTTGTGACACCCGGAACTTGCACGAATAATATTTTAAGATATTATTTACATTCATGATTAATTTTATTAATCATTTTAATTAACTAAGGCTTTTAGTTAGTTACTTGGGCTTAAGATGGACTTTTATTGGATTACTTGCTAACTACTTGCAACTTGGGCCTTTTAAGTGTTAATGGACTAGTGTAAGCCCACCCTACTTATATTATGGATTAATCTAGTCCATGTTTACATGTAAGTATGATACTTGAACTTAAACTAGATGGTTAGCTTGGAAATGGAATCTAGTTGCCATAATCCCCATGAACACCACCTTATTATCCAACTTTAATCATCTTTACAAGCTAGTGACCAACAAGCAACTCTCTTCCCCCTCCCAAGCATCTTGACCGTCGGCCTTAGGAGGCTTATGGGTCATTTTTGTTTCATTTTACCTTATCATTTCATCACTTGTTTTCTCTCATTTCAAAACACACACAAAACACTTACAACTTTCTCTCATTTTCTCTCAAGGTTTTCTATCTTCTTTGTAAGTAACTTGAAACATTTTCTCTTCTTTTTCTCCAACCAAAACCGTGGCCTAGTCCCCCTTTAATCATCATCAATCTTTGTTGTTAAAGCTTTTGTTACTTGTTCTTGTTTAAAGTTAATTACTTGTAAGTTACTAAGTTGTTTACTTACTTACTTTCATGTTACAAGAACAAACTTACTAGTTTGATTTCTTCATCTTTTTCTTGTTACAACAAGAACATTCAAGAACATAATCTATCTAGTTATGTTCTACATATTTTGTTTCAAAGAATTGAAGTTCATAGTTGTATAAACTCATTACTTGTAGTTCTTGAAGTAACTTTGAAGTTACTTCACTTAAAGATCAACTTGGGTTGAATCTTTAAAAGTATGAGCAACTATGAATCATTTTCTT
Organism: Rutidosis leptorrhynchoides; assembly: GCF_046630445.1. Classification (NCBI taxonomy): domain Eukaryota; kingdom Viridiplantae; phylum Streptophyta; class Magnoliopsida; order Asterales; family Asteraceae; genus Rutidosis; species Rutidosis leptorrhynchoides. Next base: position 351,892,719 of record NC_092339.1, read on the forward strand.
GTTTATTTAGTTTTCTACTTTATTTGTTTCAAAGATTATGAGTTCTTTGTTGTTAAAATCATACTTGTAAGTCATGGAAGTAAACTTAAAGTTTACTTTGCTTAAAGATCAACTTTGGTTGAATCTTTAAAGTATGAGCAACACTTGAACTAATTACTTGTTTAATTAACTTGTTTCTTTACTTCATGCACTTAAATTACTTGTTTGTTGGTTTGTTGGTCAAGAACTACAAGTTAGACTTGATCTCATAATCTTCTTGAACTTAAAAGTTAACTATTAAGTTTCAAGAACATGGAAGTGTAACTTACTAGTTACAACTTCAAATACCTTTGAAAGATCTAAGTTATCTAGCTTATGGTCTTCTAAATTTGCCATAAACAAAAGCTATAAAGCTTACATACACTTTACTAGTTGTTGATTTAAGTTTATAACTTGTTTTTACTTCTAAAGTTCATGTAAGTGTTGAAACTAAGCCTTGATGTAACCTTGGTTCATCAAACACTTACAACACTTGCACTTGAGTTATGATGGACAAACCTTGGTCAAAATGATGTTAACACATCAACGAGTTGTACACTTGAAGCTATACGCATCAAGAATGAGAACCGTGATGAACATCAAGCACCGAGACAACCGGAACTCTCCAAAACCCACTGTTCTGTCCAAAACCTACTGACCTGATGCTTCTGGAACAGACCAGTAGACCTGGGCTGTTCTAACCTTGATTTTTAGATAGAACTTTTTGAGTAGATAACTTTTCATATAGGACTCGTCTTAATCCGAGTTACGGTTTAGGATTTATGGCCCTCCGATCGTTACCATGTCCTTTAACGTTGTGCAGAAATTTCTGACCTACTCGCACTTAGACCGTCGCCACGGTCAAACCAAGACGAGTTTGCTTCTGTAAATTTTACCACACTTAAGGGACACGTAGATGGAGCCATGACCACTGGTCTCACCTTAATTCAGTAAGGGTAGAGGCTGTGGTGACTGACCGAAGTCAGCCTTTGTTTTAAACGACTTTCATAAACGAGTCTTACTTGTTACCTTTTGTTTAATGATGATTGATGATGACCCTTATGACCTTAATTACGTACTTGTAAACCTTTTGAGACGACTTATTGACTTAGTGCTATTTGACTTAGGTTGAGGACGTTTGGACCGTTACTTGCACACCACTTTCCGACTACTACCTTACCATTACTACTAATCATTGTGAGTTATAGCATTCCCTTTTTACTTTAACTTATTTTGGGAACTGAGAATGCATGCGGATTTTATGTTTTACATACTAGGCACGAGTACTTAAACTATATATATGTGTGGGTTATACAACGGCATAAACATTCCCTTTAGCTCGGTAACGTTTAATCATTGGTTTTTGAACCGTGAACGCGAATCTTAGATATGGATCCATAGGGTTTGACATCCCCACTCGGGCTAGTAGCGCTAGCATTTAATGAGTGTTTAATACTTCGAGGTTATACGCACTTGCCAAGTGCACTTTAAGGGGGTACATTAAACGTTAAGTTAGTTACCGGGTGCCCACGGTTAAGCATATACTTTTACATACTTTTGAAATGCTCGTTGTAGCACTGAAATCTCGTGGCCTACTTACATTACTGTTATACTTAAACTATAGCTCACCAACCTTTGTGTTGACCTTTTTAAGCATGTATTTTCTCAGGTGCTTGAAGTCGCTTCCGCTATCTTACTAGTCGTGCTGTAGAACCCGCTGCCTAGAGTTGTTATCGCATGACTACTTATGTTGCATTCAAACTTTTTACTTATGAACTTATGTTATGTAACGAGATTTATGGTCACGTACACTTATTTAATGCTTCTACTTAGTGAAGCATACTTTTGATTTGTAAAACAATTGACGTATGTTATGACGTCACTTTTATTAATGAATGCAAACTCTGTTTTTAAAGCGCATATAGTACTTAACCTTGTAATGATCCTGTTGATGATGGTCCGTACATGATGATTTAGTACTGGGCGTCACAAAATAAGTCATCGATTCTCGGTAATGGGTAACGATTCTTGATGGTAAGTTTGTTCAACTCTCGGTAGTCGATACACAACCTGAATGTACCATCTTTCTTCTTGACAAACAGAACAGGAGTTCCCCATGGTGATGTACTTGGTCGAATGAAACCACGCTCTAAAAGTTCCTGTAACTAACTTTGTAATTCTTTCATTTCGCTGGGTGCGAGTCTGTATGGAACACGAGCTATTGGTGTAGCTCCTGGTACAAGGTCTATTTGAAATTCAATGGATCGATGTGGGGGTAATCCAGGTAATTCTTTCGAAAATACATCGGAAAATTCTTTTGCGACGGGAACATCACTGATGTTCTTTTCTTCAGGTTTAACTTCCTCGATGTGTGCTAAAATGACGTAACAACCTTTTCTTATTAGTTTTTGCGCCTTCAAACTACTAATAAGATTTAACTTCGCGTTGTTCTTTTCTCCGTACACCATTAAAGGTTTTCCTTTTTCACGCATAATGTGAATCGCATTTTTGTAACAAACGACCTCTGCTCTTACCTTCTTCAACCAGTCCATGCTAATTATTACATCAAAACTCCCTAACTCGACTGGTATTAAATCAATCTTAAACGTTTCATCATCCAGTTTAATTTCTCTATCCCGACATATATTATCTGCTGAAATTAATTTACCATTTGCTAATTCGAGTAAAAATTTACTATCCAAAGGCGTCAATGGGCAACTTAATTTAGCACAAAATTCTCTACTCATATAGCTTCTATCCGCACCCGAATCAAATAAAACATAAGCAGATTTATCGTCAATAAGAAACGTACCCGTAACAAGCTCCGGGTCTTCCTTTGCTTCTGCCGCATTAATATTGAAAACTCTTCCACGGCCCTGCCCATTAGTATTCCCCTGATTCGGGCAATTTCTAATAATGTGGCCTGGTTTTCCACATTTATAACAAACAGCGTTGGTATTAATTGCTCCGACACTATTTATTTCGGCATTACTTGTTCTGACACTATTTGTGTAGTGACCCGAATTTTCCATGTTTATATATATTAATTGAGATTGATATTTACATGATTAAATGTTTCCAACATGTTAAGCAATCAAACTTGTTAAGACTTGATTAATTGAAATATGTTTCATATAGACAATTGACCACCCAAGTTGACCGGTGATTCACGAACGTTAAAACTTGTAAAAACTATATGATGACATATAATGGATATATATATAGTTAACATGATACTATGATAAGTAAACATATCATTAAGTATATTAACAATGAACTACATATGTAAAAACAAGACTACTAACTTAATGATTTTTAAACGAGACATATATCTAACGATTATCGTTGTAAAGACATTTAATGTATATATATCATATTAAGAGATATTCATACATGATAATATCATGATAATATAATAATTTAAAATCTCATTTGATATTATAAACATTGGGTTAACAACATTTAACAAGATCGTTAACCTAAAGGTTTCAAAACAACACTTACATGTAACGACTAACGATGACTTAACGACTCAGTTAAAATGTATATACATGTAGTGTTTTAATATGTATTTATACACTTTTGAAAGACTTCAATACACTTATCAAAATACTTCTACTTAACAAAAATGCTTACAATTACATCCTCGTTCAGTTTCATCAACAATTCTACTCGTATGCACCCGTATTCGTACTCGTACAATACACAGCTTTTAGATGTATGTACTATTGGTATATACACTCCAATGATCAGCTCTTAGCAGCCCATGTGAGTCACCTAACACATGTGGGAACCATCATTTGGCAACTAGCATGAAATATCTCATAAAATTACAAAAATATGAGTAATCATTCATGACTTATTTACATGAAAACAAAATTACATATCCTTTATATCTAATCCATACACCAACGACCAAAAACACCTACAAACACTTTCATTCTTCAATTTTCTTCATCTAATTGATCTCTCTCAAGTTCTATCTTCAAGTTCTAAGTGTTCTTCATAAATTCCAAAAGTTCTAGTTTCATAAAATCAAGAATACTTTCAAGTTTGCTAGCTCACTTCCAATCTTGTAAGGTGATCATCCAACCTCAAGAAATCTTTGTTTCTTACAGTAGGTTATCATTCTAATATAAGGTAATAATCATATTCAAACTTTGGTTCAATTTCTATAACTATAACAATCTTATTTCAAGTGATGATCTTACTTGAACTTGTTTTCGTGTCATGATTCTGCTTCAAGAACTTCGAGCCATCCAAGGATCCATTGAAGCTAGATCCATTTTTCTCTTTTCCAGTAGGTTTATCCAAGGAACTTAAGGTATTAATGATGTTCATAACATCATTCGATTCATACATATAAAGCTATCTTATTCGAAGGTTTAAACTTGTAATCACTAGAACATAGTTTAGTTAATTCTAAACTTGTTCGCAAACAAAAGTTAATCCTTCTAACTTGACTTTTAAAATCAACTAAACACATGTTCTATATCTATATGATATGCTAACTTAATGATTTAAAACCTGGAAACACGAAAAACACCGTAAAACCGGATTTACGCCGTCGTAGTAACACCGCGGGCTGTTTTGGGTTAGTTAATTAAAAACTATGATAAACTTTGATTTAAAAGTTGTTATTCTGAGAAAATGATTTTTATTATGAACATGAAACTATATCCAAAAATTATGGTTAAACTCAAAGTGGAAGTATGTTTTCTAAAATGGTCATCTAGACGTCGTTCTTTCGACTGAAATGACTACCTTTACAAAAACGACTTGAAACTTATTTTTCCGACTATAAACCTATACTTTTTCTGTTTAGATTCATAAAATAGAGTTCAATATGAAACCATAGCAATTTGATTCACTCAAAACGGATTTAAAATGAAGAAGTTATGGGTAAAACAAGATTGGATAATTTTTCTCATTTTAGCTACGTGAAAATTGGTAACAAATCTATTCCAACCATAACTTAATCAACTTGTATTGTATATTATGTAATCTTGAGATACCATAGACACGTATACAATGTTTCGACCTATCATGTCGACACATCTATATATATTTCGGAACAACCATAGACACTCTATATGTGAATGTTGGAGTTAGCTATACAGGGTTGAGGTTGATTCCAAAATATATATAGTTTGAGTTGTGATCAATACTGAGATACGTATACACTGGGTCGTGGATTGATTCAAGATAATATTTATTGATTTATTTCTGTACATCTAACTGTGGACAACTAGTTATAGGTTACTAACGAGGACAGCTGACTTAATAAACTTAAAACATCAAAATATATTAAAAGTGTTGTAAATATATTTTGAACATACTTTAATATATATGTATATATTGTTATAGGTTCGTGAATCAACAGTGGCCAAGTCTTACTTCCCGACGAAGTAAAAATCTGTGAAAGTGAGTTATAGTCCCACTTTTAAAATCTAATATTTTTGGGATGAGAATACATGCAGGTATTATAAATGATTTACAAAATAGACACAAGTACGTGAAACTACATTCTATGGTTGAATTATCGAAATCGAATATGCCCCTTTTTATTAAGTCTGGTAATCTAAGAATTAGGGAACAGACACCCTAATTGACGCGAATCCTAAAGATAGATCTATTGAGCCTAACAAACCCCATCCAAAGTACCGGATGCTTTAGTACTTCGAAATTTATATCATATCCGAAGGGTGTCCCGGAATGATGGGGATATTCTTATATATGCATCTTGTTATTGTCGGTTACCAGGTGTTCACCATATGAATGATTTTTATCTCTATGTATGGGATGTGTATTGAAATATGAAATCTTGTGGTCTATTGTTACGATTTGATATATATAGGTTAAACCTATAACTCACCAACATTTTTGTTGACGTTTTAAGCATGTTTATTCTCAGGTGATTATTAAGAGCTTTCGCTGTCGCATACTTAAATAAGGACAAGATTTGGAGTCCATGCTTGTATGATATTGTGTAAAAACTGCATTCAAGAAACTTATTTTGTTGTAACATATTTGTATTGTAAACCATTATGTAATGGTCGTGTGTAAACAGGATATTTTAGATTATCATTATTTGATAATCTACGTAAAGCTTTTTAAACCTTTATTGATGAAATAAAGGTTATGGTTTGTTTAAAAATGAATGCAGTCTTTGAAAAACGTCTCATATAGAGGTCAAAACCTCGCAACGAAATCAATTAATATGGAACGTTTTTAATCAATAAGAACGGGACATTTCAGTTGGTATCCGAGCGTTGGTCTTAGAGAACCAGAAAATTTGCATTAGTGTGTCTTATCGAGTTTGTTAGGATGCATTAGTGAGTCTGGACTTCGACCGTGTTTTCTTTAAAAATGATTGCTTAACATTTTTGTTGGAAACTATATATTTTTAACATATGAATATTATGTGATATATTAATCTCTTAACGTGTTTGATATTATGTGATAGATGTCTACCTCTAGAACAAGTCCCATTGACTCACCTAATAATAATGAAGAGTCAAATGTAAATTGGAATGATTTGTGGACTGATTCACAAGTTCCCAAAGAGGAACCGGAAGAAGAGTCTGAACCGGAAGAAGAATCGGAACCGGAAGAAGAATCGGAACCGGATGAAGAAATAGAACCGGTGGGGGAAATAATAAAACGGTTAAGTAAAAGAAAATCCTCAACCAACCGACCAAAGTTAATTATGGTCAATGGTGTTTCCGCCAAGGAAGCAAAATATTGGGAGGATTACCAATTCTCCGATGAATCGGATTCCGACGAGAATTCCGATGATGTTATAGAAATTACCCCAACTGAATTTAAAAAGGCAAAAGAAAATAATAAGGGAAAGGGCATAAAAATAGAGAAATCTAATTCCAACCCCGATGAACTTTATATGTATCGTCAACCCCCGAAGTCCTTAAGTTGTAACAATGACCCGGGAACCTCTAAACCACCAGGTTTTTCTAAACCAATGTGGACAACGACGGCTCGTATTAGGGGAACATCATATATCCCTAGAAACTTGGCAAAACGAACCAAAACCGAAGAAGAAGAAACGAGCGAGTCGGAATAAGATAGTTGTATTCGTGTGGTGTAATATATGTAATATAGTGTTCTTATGCTTTATGATATATGTAAAAATTGCTTGTATTAATAAGTATTTTTTTATGAATCTAACTCTTGTCTATTTTACAGTTTAAAAACACAAAATGGATAGACAACCCAATATTTTAAGAGACCTACCCGGAGACATGATTGATGAAATCTTGTCTAGAGTCGGCCAGAATTCTTCGGCACAACTATTTAAGGCGAGATCAGTTTGTAAGACATTCGAAGAACGTTCCAAGAATGTCTTGGTTTATAAGAGACTTTCGTTTGAAAGATGGGGGATATCACATTGGGAAACCCATAAGTTACGATGTGTTTACTTTGACGCATATATTGCGGGGAACCCAAATGCTATTTTACGCAACGGGTTAAGAAATTATTTTGACTCAATATATCCGAATATTGGACTTCGTGATTTAGAAAAAGCGGCTAACATGCAACATAAAGAAGCATGTTATGCTTACGGATTAGTAATGTTCGCTTCTCACCAAAGTGAGAACAAGAACATCGGGCTACAACTATTAAACAAAACGTTTCCACAAGTGACGGAGTCGGTAATTGGGGTAAGAAATGAGGTTTTTAGATTATTACGGGACTGTTGGACATTACGTAACCCTCGTCCCTTTGATGACGTTACAACACGCTGTCTTATCAACGGCCATAACGGTTATGTTGCACAAGACCAAGGATGGGAAGTAGTCCTAGTAAAACCAGAATGCATGACTTGTTTCTGGACGTATGAATTACGTGTCTTTATTGCCTTTGCTGAACGACTTGTGTACTAGCTAGAATTGTCTTCACAACTATCTTGTATCAAAGTTATTGTGTGCTATATTTCATGCTTTATGTAAAATAAGCGGTATTGTAAGTTTGTAAAATATTGTATAAAAGTTTGAACGCGAAATATTATTATAATCAGTTTTTCATATAGAATTGTAGTAGTTGAATTGTATATTAGCTACTAAGTATGAACTTAACGGGTAGGTACTACCCGAATTTAAACTTATAAAACGCTAATATGAAGAAAAAGCTTTTATAAATGAGTTCATATTATGCTACGAAATACTATTAACTACTCTTAATATTCTGTATGATTAACTTGTTCCATTTAACTATTTTGAAGGAAATGGCACCGACTACTCGACACACCGTGAATATGAATGAAGAGGAATTCCGTACTTTTCTAGCTTCAAACATAGCCGCAGTACAGGCTGCGCTACATACCAACAATAACCTTGGATCTAGCAGTACAGGAAATCGTGTAGGATGCACCTACAAAGAATTCACTGCCTGCAAACCTTTGGAATTTGATGGAACCGAAGGACCGATCGGATTGAAACGGTGGACCGAGAAGGTCGAATCGGTGTTTACCATAAGTAAGTGTACTGAAGAGGACAAAGTAAAGTACGCTACGCATACCTTCACAGGTTCTGCGTTAACATGGTGGAATACCTATCTAGAGCAAGTGGGACAAGACGATGCGTACGCACTACCGTGGTCAGCATTCAAGCACTTGATGAACGAGAAGTACCGTCCCAGAACCGAGGTCAATAAGCTCAAGACAGAACTTAGAGGGTTACGAACCCAAGGATTTGATATTACCACGTACGAAAGACGATTCACAGAATTGTGCCTATTGTGTCCGGGAGCATTCGAAGATGAGGAAGAGAAGATCGACGCGTTTGTGAAAGGATTACCGGAAAGAATCCAAGAAGATATAAGTTCACACGAGCCCGCCTCCATACAACAGGCATGTAGAATGGCTCACAAACTCGTGAACCAAATTGAAGAAAGAATTAAAGAACAGACTGCTGAAGAGGCCAATGTGAAGCAAGTCAAAAGAAAGTGGGAGGAAAATGGTGATAAGAATCACCAATACAACAACAACAGCAATCGCAACAATTATCCCAACAATCGCAACATCAATCGCAACTACAACAAATGGCCCAACAACAACAACAACAACAACATCAACTACAACAATCATCCCAACAACAATAATAACCGCAACAACAACAACAATCAGAAGCAGCTATGCCAAAGGTGTGAAAAGTATCACTCGGGGTTCTGCACCAAATTTTGCAACAAGTGTAAAAGAAATGGTCATAGCGCGGCGAAGTGTGAGGTCTACGGACCAGGGGTTAATAGAACGAAAGGAACAAATGGTGTTGGAACGAGTAATGGCGGAGCAAGTAGTGTCGGAGCAAGCTATGCCAATGTAGTTTGTTATAAATGTGGAAAACCGGGCCACATTATTAGAAATTGCCCGAACCAGGAGAACACGAATGGACAAGGCCGCGGAAGAGTTTTCAATATTAATGCGGCAGAGGCACAGGAAGACCCGGAGCTTGTTACGGGTACGTTTCTTATTGACAATAAATCTGCTTACGTTTTATTTGATTCGGGTGCGGATAGAAGCTATATGAGTAGAGATTTTTGTGCTAAATTAAGTTGTCCATTGACGCCTTTGGATAGTAAATTTTTACTCGAATTAGCAAATGGTAAATTAATTTCAGCAGATAATATATGTCGGAATCGAGAAATTAAACTGGTTAGCGAAACATTTAAGATTGATTTGATACCCGTAGAGTTAGGGAGTTTTGATGTGATAATCGGTATGGACTGGTTGAAAGAAGTGAAAGCGGAGATCGTTTGTTACAAAAATGCAATTCGCATTATACGAGAAAAAGGAAAACCCTTAATGGTGTACGGAGAAAAGGGCAACACGAAGCTACATCTTATTAGTAATTTGAAGGCACAAAAACTAATAAGAAAAGGTTGCTATGCTGTTCTAGCACACGTCGAGAAAGTACAAACTGAAGAAAAGAGCATCAATGATGTTCCCATTGCAAAAGAATTTCCCGATGTATTTCCGAAAGAATTACCGGGATTACCCCCACATCGATCCGTTGAATTTCAAATAGATCTTGTACCAGGAGCTGCACCAATAGCTCGTGCTCCTTACAGACTCGCACCCAGCGAGATGAAAGAACTGCAAAGCCAATTACAAGAACTTTTAGAGCGTGGTTTCATTCGACCAAGCACATCACCGTGGGGAGCTCCTGTTTTGTTTGTCAAGAAGAAAGATGGCACATTCAGGTTGTGTATCGACTACCGAGAGTTGAACAAACTTACCATCAAGAACCGCTACCCACTACCGAGAATCGACGACTTATTTGATCAACTACAAGGCTCGTCTGTTTATTCAAAGATTGACTTACGTTCCGGGTATCATCAAATGCGGGTGAAAGAAGATGATATTCCAAAGACTGCTTTCAGAACACGTTACGGTCATTACGAGTTTATGGTCATGCCGTTTGGTTTAACTAATGCACCAGCTGTGTTCATGGACCTTATGAACCGAGTGTGTGGACCATACCTTGACAAGTTTGTCATTGTTTTCATTGATGACATACTTATTTACTCAAAGAATGACCAAGAACACGGTGAACATTTGAGAAAGGTGTTAGAAGTATTGAGGAAGGAAGAATTGTACGCTAAGTTTTCAAAGTGTGCATTTTGGTTGGAAGAAGTTCAATTCCTCGGTCACATAGTGAACAAAGAAGGTATTAAGGTGGATCCGGCAAAGATAGAAACTGTTGAAAAGTGGGAAACCCCGAAAACTCCGAAACACATACGCCAGTTTTTAGGACTAGCTGGTTACTACAGAAGGTTCATCCAAGACTTTTCCAGAATAGCAAAACCCTTGACTGCATTAACGCATAAAGGGAAGAAATTTGAATGGAATGATGAACAAGAGAAAGCGTTTCAGTTATTGAAGAAAAAGCTAACTACGGCACCTATATTGTCATTGCCTGAAGGGAATGATGATTTTGTGATTTATTGTGATGCATCAAAGCAAGGTCTCGGTTGTGTATTAATGCAACGAACGAAGGTGATTGCTTATGCGTCTAGACAATTGAAGATTCACGAACAAAATTATACGACGCATGATTTGGAATTAGGCGCGGTTGTTTTTGCATTAAAGACTTGGAGGCACTACTTATATGGGGTCAAAAGTATTATATATACCGACCACAAAAGTCTTCAACACATATTTAATCAGAAACAACTGAATATGAGGCAGCGTAGGTGGATTGAATTATTGAATGATTACGACTTTGAGATTCGTTACCACCCGGGGAAGGCAAATGTGGTAGCCGATGCCTTGAGCAGGAAGGACAGAGAACCCATTCGAGTAAAATCTATGAATATAATGATTCATAATAACCTTACTACTCAAATAAAGGAGGCGCAACAAGGAGTTTTAAAAGAGGGAAATTTAAAGGATGAAATACCCAAAGGATCGGAGAAGCATCTTAATATTCGGGAAGACGGAACCCGGTATAGGGCTGAAAGGATTTGGGTACCAAAATTTGGAGATATGAGAGAAATGGTACTTAGAGAAGCTCATAAAACCAGATACTCAATACATCCTGGAACGGGGAAGATGTACAAGGATCTCAAGAAACATTTTTGGTGGCCGGGTATGAAAGCCGATGTTGCTAAATACGTAGGAGAATGTTTGACGTGTTCTAAGGTCAAAGCTGAGCATCAGAAACCATCAGGTCTACTTCAACAACCCGAAATCCCGGAATGGAAATGGGAAAACATTACCATGGATTTCATCACTAAATTGCCAAGGACTGCAAGTGGTTTTGATACTATTTGGGTAATAGTTGATCGTCTCACCAAATCAGCACACTTCCTACCAATAAGAGAAGATGACAAGATGGAGAAGTTAGCACGACTGTATTTGAAGGAAGTCGTCTCCAGACATGGAATACCAATCTCTATTATCTCTGATAGGGATGGCAGATTTATTTCAAGATTCTGGCAGACATTACAGCAAGCATTAGGAACTCGTCTAGACATGAGTACTGCCTATCATCCTCAAACTGATGGGCAGAGCGAAAGGACGATACAAACGCTTGAAGACATGCTACGAGCATGTGTTATTGATTTCGGAAACAGTTGGGATCGACATCTACCGTTAGCAGAATTTTCCTACAATAACAGCTACCATTCAAGCATTGAGATGGCGCCGTTTGAAGCACTTTATGGTAGAAAGTGCAGGTCTCCGATTTGTTGGAGTGAAGTGGGGGATAGACAGATTACGGGTCCGGAGATTATACAAGAAACTACCGAGAAGATCATCCAAATTCAACAACGGTTGAAAACCGCCCAAAGTCGACAAAAGAGCTACGCTGACATTAAAAGAAAAGATATAGAATTTGAAATTGGAGAGATGGTCATGCTTAAAGTTGCACCTTGGAAAGGCGTTGTTCGATTTGGTAAACGAGGGAAATTAAATCCAAGGTATATTGGACCATTCAAGATTATTGATCGTGTCGGACCAGTAGCTTACCGACTAGAGTTACCTCAACAACTCGCGGCTGTACATAACACTTTCCACGTCTCGAATTTAAAGAAATGTTTTGCTAAAGAAGATCTCACTATTCCGTTAGATGAAATCCAAATCAACGAAAAACTTCAATTCATCGAAGAACCCGTCGAAATAATGGATCGTGAGGTTAAAAGACTTAAGCAAAACAAGATACCAATTGTTAAGGTTCGATGGAATGCTCGTAGAGGACCCGAGTTCACCTGGGAGCGTGAAGATCAGATGAAGAAGAAATACCCGCATCTATTTCCAGAAGATTCGTCAACACCTTCAACAGTTTAAAATTTCGGGACGAAATTTATTTAACGGGTAGGTACTGTAGTGACCCGAACTTTTCCATGTTTATATATATTAATTGAGATTGATATTTACATGATTAAATGTTTCCAACATGTTAAGCAATCAAACTTGTTAAGACTTGATTAATTGAAATATGTTTCATATAGACAATTGACCACCCAAGTTGACCGGTGATTCACGAACGTTAAAACTTGTAAAAACTATATGATGACATATAATGGATATATATATAGTTAACATGATACTATGATAAGTAAACATATCATTAAGTATATTAACAATGAACTACATATGTAAAAACAAGACTACTAACTTAATGATTTTTAAACGAGACATATATGTAACGATTATCGTTGTAAAGACATTTAATGTATATATATCATATTAAGAGATATTCATACATGATAATATCATGATAATATAATAATTTAAAATCTCATTTGATATTATAAACATTGGGTTAACAACATTTAACAAGATCGTTAACCTAAAGGTTTCAAAACAACACTTACATGTAACGACTAACGATGACTTAACGACTCAGTTAAAATGTATATACATGTAGTGTTTTAATATGTATTTATACACTTTTGAAAGACTTCAATACACTTATCAAAATACTTCTACTTAACAAAAATGCTTACAATTACATCCTCGTTCAGTTTCATCAACAATTCTACTCGTATGCACCCGTATTCGTACTCGTACAATACACAGCTTTTAGATGTATGTACTATTGGTATATACACTCCAATGATCAGCTCTTAGCAGCCCATGTGAGTCACCTAACACATGTGGGAACCATCATTTGGCAACTAGCATGAAATATCTCATAAAATTACAAAAATATGAGTAATCATTCATGACTTATTTACATGAAAACAAAATTACATATCCTTTATATCTAATCCATACACCAACGACCAAAAACACCTACAAACACTTTCATTCTTCAATTTTCTTCATATAATTGATCTCTCTCAAGTTCTATCTTCAAGTTCTAAGTGTTCTTCATAAATTCCAAAAGTTCTAGTTTCATAAAATCAAGAATACTTTCAAGTTTGCTAGCTCACTTCCAATCTTGTAAGGTGATCATCCAACCTCAAGAAATCTTTGTTTCTTACAGTAGGTTATCATTCTAATATAAGGTAATAATCATATTCAAACTTTGGTTCAATTTCTATAACTATAACAATCTTATTTCAAGTGATGATCTTACTTGAACTTGTTTTCGTGTCATGATTCTGCTTCAAGAACTTCGAGCCATCCAAGGATCCATTGAAGCTAGATCCATTTTTCTCTTTTCCAGTAGGTTTATCCAAGGAACTTAAGGTAGTAATGATGTTCATAACATCATTCGATTCATACATATAAAGCTATCTTATTCGAAGGTTTAAACTTGTAATCACTAGAACATAGTTTAGTTAATTCTAAACTTGTTCGCAAACAAAAGTTAATCCTTCTAACTTGACTTTTAAAATCAACTAAACACATGTTCTATATCTATATGATATGCTAACTTAATGATTTAAAACCTGGAAACACGAAAAACACCGTAAAACCGGATTTACGCCGTCGTAGTAACACCGCGGGCTGTTTTGGGTTAGTTAATTAAAAACTATGATAAACTTTGATTTAAAAGTTGTTATTCTGAGAAAATGATTTTTATTATGAACATGAAACTATATCCAAAAATTATGGTTAAACTCAAAGTGGAAGTATGTTTTCTAAAATGGTCATCTAGACGTCGTTCTTTCGACTGAAATGACTACCTTTACAAAAACGACTTGAAACTTATTTTTCCGACTATAAACCTATACTTTTTCTGTTTAGATTCATAAAATAGAGTTCAATATGAAACCATAGCAATTTGATTCACTCAAAACGGATTTAAAATGAAGAAGTTATGGGTAAAACAAGATTGGATAATTTTTCTCATTTTAGCTACGTGAAAATTGGTAACAAATCTATTCCAACCATAACTTAATCAACTTGTATTGTATATTATGTAATCTTGAGATACCATAGACACGTATACAATGTTTCGACCTATCATGTCGACACATCTATATATATTTCGGAACAACCATAGACACTCTATATGTGAATGTTGGAGTTAGCTATACAGGGTTGAGGTTGATTCCAAAATATATATAGTTTGAGTTGTGATCAATACTGAGATACGTATACACTGGGTCGTGGATTGATTCAAGATAATATTTATCGATTTATTTCTGTACATCTAACTGTGGACAACTAGTTATAGGTTACTAACGAGGACAGCTGACTTAATAAACTTAAAACATCAAAATATATTAAAAGTGTTGTAAATATATTTTGAACATACTTTAATATATATGTATATATTGTTATAGGTTCGTGAATCAACAGTGGCCAAGTCTTACTTCCCGACGAAGTAAAAATCTGTGAAAGTGAGTTATAGTCCCACTTTTAAAATCTAATATTTTTGGGATGAGAATACATGCAGGTATTATAAATGATTTACAAAATAGACACAAGTACGTGAAACTACATTCTATGGTTGAATTATCGAAATCGAATATGCCCCTTTTTATTAAGTCTGGTAATCTAAGAATTAGGGAACAGACACCCTAATTGACGCGAATCCTAAAGATAGATCTATTGGGCCTAACAAACCCCATCCAAAGTACCGGATGCTTTAGTACTTCGAAATTTATATCATATCCGAAGGGTGTCCCGGAATGATGGGGATATTCTTATATATGCATCTTGTTATTGTCGGTTACCAGGTGTTCACCATATGAATGATTTTTATCTCTATGTATGGGATGTGTATTGAAATATGAAATCTTGTGGTCTATTGTTACGATTTGATATATATAGGTTAAACCTATAACTCACCAACATTTTTGTTGACGTTTTAAGCATGTTTATTCTCAGGTGATTATTAAGAGCTTTCGCTGTCGCATACTTAAATAAGGACAAGATTTGGAGTCCATGCTTGTATGATATTGTGTAAAAACTGCATTCAAGAAACTTATTTTGTTGTAACATATTTGTATTGTAAACCATTATGTAATGGTCGTGTGTAAACAGGATATTTTAGATTATCATTATTTGATAATCTACGTAAAGCTTTTTAAACCTTTATTGATGAAATAAAGGTTATGGTTTGTTTAAAAATGAATGCAGTCTTTGAAAAACGTCTCATATAGAGGTCAAAACCTCGCAACGAAATCAATTAATATGGAACGTTTTTAATCAATAAGAACGGGACATTTCAATTTGTTCCTTTAGTTCTGTTAAACTTTGGTCCGTAGACCTCACACTTTGTCGCGCTATGACCATTTCTTTTACACCTGTTGCAAAATATCGTGCAAAACCCCTGATGATTTTCTTCACACCTATGACATGGCTGTTTTTGGTTTTTGTTGCCGTTGTTGTTATTGAGGTTGTTGTTGGGATTGTTATTGTTGTTGAAAAGGTTGTTGTAGTTGTTATTGTTGTTGGGATGTTTGTTGTAGTTATTGTTAGGATTGCGGTTATTGTTGCGATTATTGTTGCGGTTATTAGGATAGTTGTTGCGCTTGTGGTTGTAATTGTTATTGTTGTTGTACTGGTGACTCTTGTCACCGTTTTCCTCCCACTTCCTCTTGAGCTGTTTCGTGTTGGCTTCTTCAGCTGCCTGCTATTTAATTCTTCCCTCAATCTAATTTATGAGTTTATGAGCCATTCGACTTGCCTTTTGTATGGAAGCGGACTCGTGTGAACTCACATCTTCTTGAATCCTTACTGGTAACCCTTTTACAAATGCGTCGATCTTCTCTTCTTCATCTTCGAACGCTCCCGGACACAATAGGCACAACTCTGTGAATCATCGTTCATACGTGATAATGTCGAACCCTTGTGTCCGTAACTCTCTAAGCTCTACCTTGAGCTTATTGACTTCATTTCTAGGACGGTACTGCTCGTTCATCAATTGCTTGAATGCCGACCACGGTAGTACGTAAGCAGCATTTTGTCCTAGTTCAAGATAGGTGTTCCACTATGTTAACGTGATAACTATGAAGGTATGCGTAGCGTATTTAACTTTGTCCTCTTCAGTACACTTACTTATGGCAAACACCGATTCGACTTTCTCGGTCTACCGTTTCAATCCAATTGGTCCTTCGGTTCCATCAAATTCCAAAGGTTTGCAGGCAGTGAATTCTTTGTAGGAGCATCCTACACGATTTCTTACGCCGTTAGCTGCATTGCTAGATTCAGAGTTATTGTTGGTATGTAGCGCAGCCGGTACTGCGGCTATGTTTGCAGCAAGAAAGGTACGAAATTCCTCTTCGCTCATATTCATGGTGTAGTGAGTAGTCGGTGCCATTTCCTTCAAAATAGCCAACTGGATCGAGTTAATCATACAGAATATTAAGAGTAGTCAATAGTATTTTGTAGCATATATGAACTCATTTATAAAAGCTTTTTCTTCATATTAGCGTTTTATAAGTTTAAATTCGGGTACTACCTACCTGTTAAGTTCATACTTAGTAGCTAATATACAATTCAACTACTACAATTCCATATGAAAAACCGATTATAATAATATATCACATACAAATATTCTTCAAACTTACAACATCGCTATATTACATATAACATGAAATATAGTACACTTTGATACAGGACAGTTTTGAAGATAAATCTAGTTAATACGCAAGTTATTCAGCAAAGGAAATAAAGACACGTAATTCATAAGTCCAGAAACAAGTCATGCATTCTGGTTTTACTAAGACGACTTCCCATCCTTGGTCTTATGGAAAATAACCGTTATGACCATTGTCTAGGCAGCATGTTGTAATGTCGTCAAAAGGACGAGGGTTTCGTAATGTCCAATAGCCCCGTAATAATCTAAAAACCTTGTTTCTCACCCCAACTACTGAATCCGTCACTTGTGGGAAGGTTTTATTTAAAAGTTGCAATCCGATGTTCTTTTTCTCACTTTGGTAAGAAGCGAACATCACTAACCCGTAAGCATAACATTCTTCTTTATGTTGCTTGTTAGAAGCTCTTTCTAATTCATGAAATCCTATGTTGGGATATGTTGAGTCAAAATAGGTTCTTAACTCGTAGCGTAAAATTGCATTTGGGTTCCCCGCATTTAACGCTTTAAAGAAAACACGGCGTAACTTACGGTCTCCCCAATGTGATATACCCCACCTATCAAAGGAAAGTATTTTATAAACTAAGGCATTTCTGGAAAGTCTTTCAAATGTTTGACAAGTTAATTTTGCCATAATTAATTGTGCTGATGAATTCTGACTGACTTTAGACAAGATTTCCTCAATCATATCCTCTGGTAGATCTTCTAAAATATTCGATTGTCTACCCTTAACGTCCATTTTGTTTTTATACTGTAAAATAGACAAGGATTAGATTCGTAAAAGATAATTAACAAACAATACAAGCAATTTTTTTACATAGAACATAAAAGTACAAGCACACTATAATACATATAATACACAACATGATTACAACCCTCTAATCTGAATCACTGGTTTCTTCTTCTTCGAACTTGGTTCGTTTTCCTAATTTTCTAGGAATATATGGTGTTCCTCTAATACGAGCCGTCGTTTTCCACAATGGTTTAGAAAAACCTGGTGGTTTAGAGGTTCCCTGGTCATTGTTACATTTTAGGAAATACGGATGTTGCCGATACATATAAAGTTCATCGGGGTTGGAATCGAGTTTCTCTATTTTTATACCTTTTCCCTTATTATTTTCTTTCGCTTTATTAAATTGGGTCGAGGTAATTTTTATAACATCATTAGAATCCTCATCGGGATCCGATTCATCAAAAAATTGGTAATCTTCCCAATATTTTGTTTCCTCGGCGGAAACACCATTGACCATTATTAACTTTGGTCGGTTGGTTGAGGATTTTCTTTTATTTAATCGATTTACTATAGGTATCAATATTTCTTCCTCCGAAACCTCTTCCTCTTCCGGTTCCTCCTCTTCCGGTTCCTCTTCTTCCGGTTCCTCCTCTTCCGGTTCCTCCTCTTCCGGTTCCTCTTCTTTCGGTTCCTCTTCTTCCGGTTCCTCTTCGGGAATTTGTGAATCTTCCCAAAATATATTCGACTCTTCATTAGTGGTAGACATCTATCACACAATATCAAACACATTAAGAGGTTAATATATCACATAATATTTACATGTTAATAATATATAGTTTCTAACAAAAGTGTTAAGCAATCGTTTTTAAAGAAAACAAGGTCGAAGTCCAGACTCATTAATGTATCCTAACAAACTCGATAAGACACACTAATGCAAATTTCTGGTTCTCTAAGACCAACGCTCGGATACCAACTGAAATGTCCCGTTCATATGGATTATAAACGTTCCATATTAATTGATTTCGTCGCGAGGTTTTGACCTCTATATGAGACGTTTTTCAAAGACTGCATTCATTTTTAAAACAACCATAACCTTTATTTTATCTATGAAGGTTTAAAAAGCATTACGTAGATTATCAAATAATGATAATCTAAAATATACTGTTTACACACGACCATTACATAATGGTTTACAATAAGAATATATTACATCAAAAATAAGTTTCTTGAATGCATTTTTTACATAATATCATACAAGCATGGACTCCAAATCTTGTCCTTATTTTAGTATGCAACAGCGGAAGCTCTTAATAATCACCTGAGAATAAACATGCTTAAAACGTCAACAAAAATGTTGGTGAGTTATAGGTTTAACCTATATATTATCAAATCATAATAATAGACCACAAGATTTCATATTTCAATATACATCTCATACATAGAGATAAAAATCATTCATATGGTGAATACCTGGTAACCGACATTAACAAGATGCATATAAGAATATCCCCTATCATTCCGGGAAATCCTTCGGACATGATAAAAACGAATTCGAAGTACTAAAGCATCCGGTACTTTGGATAGGGTTCGTTAGGCCCAATAGATCTATCTTTAGGATTCGCGTTAATTAGTAGATTGGTTTACTAATTCTTAGGCTACCAAGCAAAAGGGGCATATACGGCTTCGATCATTCACCCTTATAATGTAGTTTCATTTACTTGTGTCTATTTCGTAAAACATTTATAAAACTGCATGTATTCTCATCCCAAAATATTAGATTTTAAAAGTGGGACTATAACTCACTTTCACAGATTTTTACTTCGTCGGGAGTAAGACTTGGCCACTGGTCGATTCACGAACCTATAAAAAAATATATACATATATATATCAAAGTATGTTCAAAATATATTTACAACATTTTTAATACATTTTGATGTTTTAAGTTTATTAAGTCCGCTGTCCTCGTTGGTAACCTATAACTAGTTGTCCATAGTTAGATGTACAAAAATAAATTTATATATATTATCTTGAATCAATCCACGACCCAGTGTATACACGTCTCAGGCTAGATCACAACTCAAAGTATATATATTTTTGGAATCAACCTCAACCCTGTATAGCTAACTCAAACATTAATGCATATAGAGTGTCTATGATTGTTCCAAATAATATATATACATGGGTAGATATGAGATGTCAAAACATTTACATACGTGTCTATGGTATTCCAAGATTACATAATATATTAGAATACAAGTATAATACAATATAAGTTAGCTAGGATATGATTTGTATAGAATTGTTACAATATTTCCCGTAGCTACAACAATCAAAAAATATCCAATCTTTTTTTACCCATAACTTCTTCGTTTTAAATCCGTTTTGAGTGAATCAAATTGCTATGGTTTCATATTGAACTCTATTTTATGAATCTAAACAGAAAAAGTATAGGTTTATAGTCAGAAATATAAGTTACAAGTTGTTTTTATAAGAGGTAGTCATTTCAGTCGAAAGAATGACGTCTTGATGACCATTTTGAAAAACATACTTCCACTTTGAGTTTAAACATGATTTTTGGATATAGTTTCATGTTCATAAGAAAAATCATTTTCCCAGAAGAACAACTTTTAAATCAAATTTTATCATAGTTTTTAATTATCAAACCCAAAACAGCCCGCGGTGTTACTACGACGGCGTATGTCCGGTTTTATGGTGTTTTTCGTGTTTCCAGATTTTAAATCATTAAGTTAGCATATCATATAGATATATACCATGTGTTTAGTTGATTTTAAAAGTCAAGTTAGAAGGATTAACTTTTGTTTGCGAACAAGTTTAGAATTAACTAAACTATGTTTTAGTGATTTCAAGTTTAAACCTTCGAATAAGGTAGTTTTATATATATGAATCGAATGATGTTATGAACATCATTACTACCTCAGGTTTTGTGGATAAACCTACTGGAAATGAGAAAAATAGATCTAGCTTCAAAGGATCCTTGGATGGCTTGAAAGTTCTTGAAGCAGAATCATGACACGAAAACAAGTTCAAGTAAGATTTCCACTTTAAATAAGATTGTTATAATTATAGAAATTGAATCAAAGTTTGAATATGAGTATTACCTTGTATTAGAAAGATATCTTACTGTAAATAAGAAAGATTTATTGAGGTTGGATGATCACTTTACAAGATTGGAAGTAAGCTAGCAAACTTGGAAGTATTCTTGATTTTATGAAACTAGAACTTATAGAATTTATGAAGAATGAAAGTGTTTGAAGGTGTTTTTGGTCTTTGTTATATGGAATAGATATAAAGGATGTGTAATTTTGTTTACATGTAAATAAGTCATGAATGATTACTAATATTTTTATAATTTTATGAGATATTTCATGCTAGCTGCCAAATGATGGTTCCCACATATGTTAGGTGACTCACATGGGCTGCTAAGAGCTGATTATTAGAGTGTATATACCAATAGTACATACATCTAAAAGCTGTGTATTGTACGAGTACAAATACGGATGCATGCGAGTAGAATTGTTGATGAAACTGAACGAGGATGTGATTGTAAGCATTTTTGTTAAGTAGAAGTATTTTGATAAGTGTCTTGAAGTCTTTCAAAAGTGTATGAATATATATTAATACACTACATGTATATACATTTTAACTGAGTCGTTAAGTCATCGTTAGTCGTTACATGTAAATGTTGTTTTGAAACCTTTAGGTTAACGATCTTGTTAAATGTTGTTAACCCATTGTTTATTATATATAAAGAGATGTTAAATTATTACATTATCATGATATTATGATATATTAATATATCTTAGTATGATATATATACAGTTAAATGTTGTTACAACGATAATCGTTACATATATGTCTCGTTTCGAAATCATTAAGTTAGTAGTCTTGTTTTTACATATGTAGTTCATTGTTAATACACTTAATGACATGTTTACTTATCATTTATCATGATTAAACATATTGTATCAATATCTTAATATGATTCATATGTATTTAGTAAGACGTTGTTATAACGATAATCGTTATATATATCGTTTCGAGTTTCTTAATTCAATAAACTCAATTTTATGTATATAACTCATTGTTAAAATACCTAATGAGATACTTACTTATCATAATATCATGTTAACTATATATATAATCATATACATGTCATCATATATTTTTTACAAGTTTTAACGTTCGTGAATCACCGGTCAACTTGGGTGGTCAATTGTCTATATGAAACCTATTTCAATTAATCAAGTCTTAACAAATTTGATTGCTTAACATGTTGGAAACACTTAATCATGTAAATAACAATTTCATTTAATATATATATAAACATGGAAAAGTTCGGGTCACTACAGTTTGTCCCAAATATTTTTCAAAACGAGTCCTCGAAAGCTTTCAATTTTGCCTTTTTTCGATTTTAACCGTTTTGAATTTCATTCATATTATTCATTTTGTGCATGCATGACTTAGAATGTTACATATTGTTTTAAGGTCTATTATTTCACTCGCAATGTAATTATGTATAACGCATATAAATTTGAATCTAATGTCACTTCATTAAACAAGCTTTTTTAAATCATTAATATGCGCCGCCAGATGGAGTACCATTTGGCGGTGCATAAACTTCGGTTTTGGATTGTGCTGAAATTCTTGAGATCACCCTAAAAAGGCCGAACGAGCAAGACTCTCTGAACGTGCTAGCCATTCGAGGTCATCTAATTCCAAAAAAGACATCTTTCCTCGCAAAATCGCACCACACACCAAACATCGCCGACGGTTCGTGGTGCTTGGTGTTTTGTGTCTTTGGCCAAAATGTTCGATCTATCGTATCTTTTGACTCGTAGCTCTGATTTAGTCACCGTTTGTTTTTTCAAATCGTGTATTTTTTCGGGATCTATACGTTGGCAAACTGCCATAGGCGGTTTGTCCCAAATATTTTTCGAAACGAGTCCTCGAAAGCCTTTAATTTTGCCTTTTTTCAATTTTAAACGTTTTGAATTTCATTCATATTATTCCTTTTGTGTATACATGACTTAGCATGGTACATATTGTTTTAAGGCCTATTATTTCACTCGCAATGTAATTATGTATAATACATATAAATTTGAATATAATGTCACTTCATTAAACACGCTTTTTTAAATCGTTAATATGCGCCGCTAGATGGAGTACAATTTGACGGCGCATAACCTTTGGTTTCAGATTATGCTGAAATTCTCGAGATCATCTTAAAACGACTCTAACTTCAAGACTCCTGGAGAGTGTCTTGACATTCGAGGTCGTCAGGATGCCGAAAAAAGACATTTTAATCATTTTTAATGTTTTCTTTGAACGTTTTCAATTTATATCTTATTATTAGTTTTGTGTATGCATGATTTAGCATGGTATATATCGTTTTAAAGCCTGTTATTTCACTCGCAATGTAATTATGTATAACGGCTATAAATTTGAATCTAATGTCACTTTATTAAACACGTTTTTTTAAATCATTAGTATGCGCCGCCAGATGGATTACCATTTGGCGGCGCATAACCTTCGTGTTAGTCCCTTTAGATGATTAGCCATTCGGTTTCTTAATGATTATGTGGGTTAGGGTATTAGTTAATCAAGAACACAAGAGAGAAAATGTGTAAAGTGATACTTGTCAAAATAGATAACTAGCATTACAAAAGGTGGGGAGGTTATTTATATATGACAACCTCCCATGTTACATCAATTACAAGTTACCATGGTAAATAAGAGTAAATACAAGACATTACATAACTAAAACCGTACGCCACAAAACTATTACATAAACATATGTCAACAATCTCCCCCTTGGCGTGCGGTTTTCAAAAAATATCACCTTCCATTAATCAGCTTTGACTTGCACCCTTTGAGGCCTTTTTCTTGGCTTCCTCCTCAGCTTTCATTGCCTTGATCACATCACTTCCAGGTGTGTAGTTTCTTTCATAGTGCTTAGGGATGATGAACGTTCTGAGACTGGTGACGTTGTATTCGAATCTTGGCACGTATTGAGAGCTCGTAAAGTAGTTCTTCATTTTGTTTATTCCCAACGTGAAGTGACCCCTCCTAATTCACTTGGACGAAGTCTTCAACAGATGGTCCCATTGCGAGGTTCTGACCTCTATATGTCATGGACGACTCCAAGTAGTATCTCTAAAATGAGCAAATACACAGCGGAAGATTTCTTTCATACCTGAGAATAAACGTGCTTTCAAGTGTCAACCAAAAGGTTGGTGAGTTCATAGGTTTATCATAAGCAATTAAATTCATCATTTTGATAGACCACAAGATTTAAATACAGTACACCTATCTCGTGTACAAAACCATTTTTCATAATGCTTAGCAGAGTAGGTTCGTATCCTTTTCTCCCCCATAGGTTGCCTCGCGATTATTAAATAACCGTACACATATCTCGTGCACAAAAATAATACACATAACCTGTGTTTAAAAATCATTCTCTCGATACATAACATTCACTTTACTTTCATTGCTTGGCTTGGTAACCGACCTTAACATATAATGCGCATCAATAATATCCCCAAAACAGAACATCTCGTCTGTATAATATATAAACTTCGAAGTACTAAACACCATGCCCACTAGCTCTTTCGTCTAGTGAACATTCTGGGTGGGGGTGTTAAACCCAGTAGCTACCTTTAGGATTCACGTGAATTAGGAACATACCCGTTTCTTATTCTTAGGTTACCAAGCAATAATAATCAGGGAAAAATATTCACAACAATTAGTGGCAATTATCAGTCCAACTAATTCAATAATAATCCACAGAACTTCTGTCTGCATAATAATTCATTCGAGGAATGTTTTGCTTGTGTCTATCTTGTCAAACATTTATAAAAGCATCTCAGTCCAAAAATATAGATTTCAAAGGCATTTAATAAAACAGTTGTAAAAACAGTGCATGTATTCTCAGTCCCAAAAATGTAAAGAGTAAAAGGGAGCAAATGAACTCACAATACGATATTTTGTAGTAAAAATATGCATACGACGATACTGAACAATGCAAGGTTGGCCTCAGATTCACGAACCTAAATCATTCATATATATATATATATATATATATATATATATATATATATTTTCAATACAGAACCAACTATTTCTACAGAACCTACAGAACCAAATATCCAAGGGGCAAATTAGTAATTATATAAATAATATTACAAATGGAAAATACAAAAAAAACTAATTATTTGAATACATGAATGGAAGTTACGTGTTCCCACCCATCAATCTCAAGTTACAGTTTCCTTATTCAAATCATTTTATCAAACATTCATTCCAATTAACTTTCAAATGTGTCGTTCATCTTTCTGAAATTCAGCATTATTTCCATCTTAATATAATAAACAAAATGGACAACTCTCAAGAGTATGAAGTCGTGAATGACAACCTAATTGAAGGCGTAAATTTCAACAAAAGTGAAATTCAAAATAATGATGGAGAGTACGTCAGACGGTTTGGCGGAGTAGTTTTTAAACCGTTTTTAATTGTTAAATTGCGATATATTATTATTTAATATTGATAAAACTAATAACATCGTATGACATAATTACCCTTTTCCATTAGAAATAACGTTTCAGTTTAGAAGATTGATCACAACCTTTAAAAATTAAATCGGACGATGCACATTAGTTCTGTATTTTATATATATTTTATTGGTTCTGTATTGAACCTTACCCTATATCCATATATATATCATCATGTAGTTGTTACAAGTTTAAACGTTCGTGAATCGCCGGTCAACTTGGGTGATCAATTGACTACATAAACTCATTTCAATTATTCAAGTCTTAACAAGTTTGATTGCTTAACATGTTGGAAACATTTAATCATGTAAATATCAATTTCATTTAATATATATAAACATGGAAAAGTTCGAGTCACTACACATTCCACTCACCTTAACGCCTTCGGTGAATGATAACTCGAGCTCGCAACCTTCAACGTAACGCACCTATTACATTATGCACATAATCAATCATATGATCAAGTTGGTCAACCAACTCATTCACCCTTCTAGTGCCATTTTGACCGATGGTGCAATTTCGACCCATTGCACTCTTAATCATAATATTAGGTCAACTTCGCCAAAACCCCTAACACTAGCCAATTATGATCTTAATACACTTTTTAACACAAGGTTATCGCATTTTCACACTCATTAAACAACCTAGGTCATGAAAGACTCATTTGACCCACTTCAAGGTTAACACGTCCATTTGGGTCGTTAACATACCCAAATAATACCCACTTACTTAATCTCTGGGTGTGCTAGTAATCAACTAACCAATTTAAGACTCATAAGCTCATCTATCATTTCAAAACCTTAGGTTAGTCATCTTTGAGTCCTCATGACCCATCTTACCCAAAAACCCCCAAACCGCTAACAAATGGGTTTTATGTTCATCTCTAACCCTAACCCTTAAGCAACTTAAAACAAGAAAATCAAGGTTAAGACTTACCACCACAATTACCACGTAGCTAGAGACTAGATGAACAACTTTAAAACTTTCACTTTAACTCGAAACACGCTTCTTCCTTCCTTGATTGAGCTCTCTCACTCTAGAAACCTTCTCTCTCACTAGAATTAAAGTGGAAAGGAAGTGGTGGTTGAAAAGGAGTAATGGTACTTTATGAACTGATCTTGTGGCCTTTAACTCATCCCATAAGTGAAATTACCAAAAAGCCCCTTTAAAACATCTAAAATAAGACAGCTGGTCCGTCAGACCATTTGGACGGCGCCCAGCAACTTGGCTCATGTCCGAGGTGGAGGACTTGGCCCATTTCTGAGGTGGAGGACATGCCCCATGTCCGAGTTGGAGGGCATGGCCCATGTTCGAGCATGGCCCATGTCCGAGTTGGAGGGCATGGCCCATGTCCGAGTCGAAGGACATGGCCCATGTTTATGCGAAACGTACAAGTCGTTAAAGCGTAAAAGTGGTACTATTCCAAAACTTTCTCAATTAGTATATAGTAGTAGTAATAATAGTAATAGTAATAGTAATAGCAAGGTTGAAAAAGACGTAAGACATGGCCGAAATGGTAGCGACCTCAAAACGTCACAATAGAAAAAAAGGGCCGAGACGGGGTCGAAACGGATGTTGACTTATTTAACATATATATATATATATATACATACACATATTTTAGAGCTAAAAAACCTTCGTTGACAAGTTTTTACTTATAGTTGATATTAGCATTAATATAATACAAAATGGAATATTAAACTAGGTCAATTTTGATTGATTTGACCGACTTATGACCGATTTTAACAGAATTTCTGGCTTTTGACCGGCGTTGGCCCAATTTTTCCTGCATTTGACCTGACTTTTGACTGTTGAACGGCTTATAAGAAAACGGGACGGGGACGAAACGGTTTAGTCACCAAAACCCCGCAACGGGCGTCGCAACGGACGCCTTTTACAACAGTGAGTAATAGTAATAGTAATGTTATATATCCAAGTAAACATGCTAAGAGAATTGACCGAATAATCCTCAAGTAAACAGATTTACCAGATCATATACAAGGTAGAAAATTATATTGAATTGCTATAGCAAAAGCATTGCAAGAATAATCAGGGGGGGGGGGGGGGGGGGGGGGGGGGGGGGATCACACTGTCATCCAGCCATCATTTGCTGAAGAAAGTTATCATTTAACAATTCGGTGCAAACCTGCACATATTTTTTCCTTGAAAAAATAAGCAGTTCCCTGAAATATGCAACAAAACTGAACAACATAATCAGTTCAAAAAATAAGCAATAATGTTACAGAAGACCTACTTATTGAGCAAAAATCGATTTTGAAGAAAGATGACCACGGGTTACCACTTCAAACATGCGTCTTCCCTTTTTCAATTCTCATGTGAAGATGCTACTTACAGAGCTGTCGTCATGAACACGCCAAATGGTCTCACCCAACAGATTTGCAACTGAAAGAACAGTCAACTGAGGGAAATAATGTTGTTCCTTTAGAGGAATTGTGTTTGTAACAATCACTTCTTGGAATAGGCCACTTGACAACCTCTCAATTGCAGGGGGACTATAAATAGACATTAATAAAAAATAATAGTCAAAAGGCATGTGAGTAAGACTCTTGATACTATAATATAGTCAAAAGACAAACTTATTAGTGCAAATAGATTAGGCCAAAAAAATCGATGATAAGCATTACCTAAATACACCGTGTGTGCAACATGCGTAGACTTCTCTGGCTCCCTCTTCATGTAATAGAGCTGCACCTTTAGAAATAGTCCCTGAAATAAGCACAAAATGGTTTGGTGTTATAATGATTATGTAAGCAAATAGATAACTAATATGGTACAAATTCAATAGGAAGATTCCAAGGTTGAAAAAGTGGCATGACGGAGACGAGTCGTTTGGGACTTTGAGATGATATAGTCGTTCGAGTCGGGGACTAGTCGGACGTTGACTAACATCAAGGTTGGAGAACTCAGATTTCGGGGAGATATTGTTTGGACATTTTTGGGGAAATCTCGGCGTCTAGGGGAGATCTCGGACTTGACTTTTTACTTTTCTGAATATATATATATATATATATATATATATATATATATATATATATATAGTGGTAGGATCGAGGGGGAAGTAACCAATCGGGGGGAAGCGGGGGGAAGCTAAACTTTTTTTTTTCGTTTTTTGAAAAATCTTTGTTCACGAACAGATTGGATGAAAATATGAACATTTAAAAATAACACTTTGTGATATAGATGTTATTATTCAAAAAAAAATTTCAAAAAATTTCATGTGATCTTTTTTAACGTTGACCGACTAATTAGATGATTTTGGGCGAAACAGGATGAGATAGTCACCAAACCGACTAGTCGGCCGAGACGGCCGCTGTTTACAACACTGACGGTTGGTAATCATGTGTAGCCAGGTAGGTAGCACAGATATTTGATGTTCCATAATTTCTAAAGATCTCAGTTCACATCTTAGACAACTCACCAGCAGTATCGATCATATCGTCTAACATCACAGCGACCTTTCCTTTAACATCACCAATTAGATTCATTACCTGATCAAGTTCCAAATAGATTCCATGACTAAGAAAAAGTAGTTGATAGATATAAGTCAAATATTAAGTCAAATAATCTCATAAATAAACAAACTCACCTCAGCTACATTATGTCCATGTCGCCTTTTATCAACAATTGCCAACGGGGCATCAGATAACTTTTTAGCAAAAGCACGTGCTCGCGCAACTCCACCAACATCAGGTGACACCACTACCAAATCATCGGAGCATATTGACTTGCTGGCCAAGTAATCAAGAATAACAGGCTAATGAAACAAAAATAAAACACAGACCATTATCAGTATAATAATAATAATAAATGGTTTAGGAGTTTATAATGTAATGATTATGTTGACGATTATAGTTACCTGACAATATACGTGGTCCACGGGTATATCAAAGTAACCCATTGACTGGCCCGAGTGAAGATCGCAAGCAAGAACACGGTCTGCACCTGCTTCGGTTATGAGGTTCGCTACTAGTTTGGCGGCAATAGATTCACGCCCTTGTGTCTAAAACAATTATACACGTGTTAGCAGATATAATACATACTTACATAAACTATAACTACTACCAAGGTTGTAAAAGTCGTGAGTCGGGGACGAGTTGGTCAGGAACTTGGAGGAATGAGTCGGGGACAAATGGGAAAGAGTCGGGCGTCGACCAACATTGACTTTTAGTACTCCCTCCGTCTCAATTTAACTTTCCCAGACAAATAACACACGATTAAGAAATGTAATTATTACACTGTAATTATTGAACTTGTAAGTTCTGTGTGTATTATTCAGAGTATTGTGCCTTCTTTATATAGAAGGTGTAATTACACTAAGTATCCCTAAACTATAACTAGAACATAACCTTATACAATTATAGTTGTCTAATATTCCCCCGCAAGCTAAGGGCGGGATACGACTTGTAGCTTGGATCGTAATAGGAGAAATCTTGGTGAGGACAACGGCTTGGTGAAGATATCAGCAATCTGATCGTCAGTAGTTATAAACTGAACTGAAAGTTTTTGTTGAGCAACTCTTTCTCGAACAAAGTGAAAATCAACTTCTACATGTTTTGTACGTGCATGAAAGACTAGGTTAGCTGAGAGATACGTAGCGCCAAGGTTATCACATCATAAGGTAGGAACTGATTTAACAGGCACACGAAGTTCACGTAATAAATCTTGAAGCCATGTTAGTTCTGCAACTGTGTCAGCTAGGGCCTTGTATTCAGATTCTGTTGAAGATTGAGAGACAGTCTTTTGTTTTCGTGCAGACCATGATACTAGGTTTGAACCTAGATATATAGCATATCCTCCCGTGGATCGATGGTCATCTGGACAACCTGCCCAGTCAGCATCAGAGAAGCTAGTCAGCGAGTTGTATGCGGAATCAGTGTAGGCATGAAGCACTGTTCCGGAGTCGTGTATAAATCGTAACCCATAATTGGCAGTGCCCTGTAAGTAACGGAGAATTCGTTTAACTGTTGACCAATGATTTATCGTGGGACAATGCATGTACTGACAGACTTTGTTGACTGCGAAAGTGATGTTGTAACATACTGAAGGGCACCTACAATTTTACGGTATTGAACGGGGTTGTCAAATGTTGCACTATCACCAAGAGCAAGGTTTGCGTTGGTTGTCATGGGAGATGAAACCGGTTTAGCATTAGATAAGTCGGCGCGTTCCAAAAGTTCATGTATGTATTTGCGTTGTGATAGGATCATGTCGTTACCATTCCTTGTGACTTCAATCCCGAGAAAATAAGACAAGTTACCCATGTCTTTAACAGCGAATGAGCGGCTGAGACTTTGTACCACCCTATCTATTTCCTTTGCATCGTTCCCTGTTAAAATAATGTCATCAACATACACAAGCATGTATAGAAGAGTGTTCTCATTAGAGTAGATGAATAGGGAAGTATCCGTTTTCGACCCATGAAATCCAAGAGAATGAAGTGCCGTAGAGAGTCGATGAAACCATGCTCTAGGTGCTTGCTTTAATCCATATAAGGCTTTGTGAAGGAGGCAAACATGATTTGGTGTAGCTGAATTGACGAAACCCGGTGGTTGTTGTAGATAAACCGTTTCGTGCAGATCACCATGTAAAAAGGCATTTTGTACATCAAGTTGCCTGAGGGACCATTTCTGAGACACAGCCAAAGAGAGAACAACACGAATGGTTGTTGATTTTACAACGGGGCTAAATGTTTCCTGATAGTCGATACCTGGTTGTTGTCGAAACCCTTTAGCAACTAAACGTGCTTTGTAGCGTTACACTGCCCCTGTTTGATCCCGTTTTAATTTGTATACCCACTTGCAATCAACCACATTAGAGTTTGGAACACGAGGAACTAGTGACCAAGTACCATTCCGCACCAACGCTGAATACTCTTCAGTCATAGCTTTACGCCATTGGGGATCTTTGTTAGCAATGGTAAAGTTCGATGGTTCAGTGTCGGACGAGGGAACTGTTGTATGATAGGATGTGGCATTATGTTGGTGGATTTGTTTAGGATTGGGGCGAAGATTGGCTGGTCGAGAACGAGGAGGTGGCTCAGTGTTGGTGGAAGTGGTGGTAGTAGTAGTAGTATTCTGAGTTAGTTGGTTGTGACTTTGTTTAGGTGGTGATGAGGAGGTTTTTGAGCGACGATGATATGTGTGAATGATAGGTGGTTTGATCGTGACGTGTTAATGCGGTGTAATGGTGGTATTTTTTGGTTCTGGTGGAATAGAGTGTGTTTTAGAAACTGTGGAAGGTGAATCGTTAGTTTGTGAGGTAGGATTTGGATATTTAGAGATGTAAGGATTGACTGGATGTGTAGAAATGGTTGTATCAGATTGTTTAAAAGGAAAAGATTGCTCATTGAAGCGAACATGACGGGCTATATAAATATGATCCGACTTTGGGTCGAAACATCGATAGCCATGATGGGCGGTATTGTAACCAAGAAATACACAAGGGGTAGATCGAAAATCCATTTTGTGTTTGTTGTATGATCGAAGATGAGGGTAGCATTGGCACCCAAAAACCCGAAGAAATGAAAAATCAAGTTTATGTTCGAACACATGTTCAAAGGGTGAGGTTGCTGAGTTTGTTCTGGATGGCATTCGATTTATAAGATACACTGCAGTGCCAAAAGCAAAATGCCAAAAACGTTGTGGTACATGTGATTGAGCGAGTAGAGTAAGACCGGTTTCAACAACATGGCGATGTCGTCTTTCAACTAAACCATTTTGTTTACTGGTATGAGGACAGGAAAGGCGATGATTGATGCCTAGTGGGGAAAAGAATTGAGAGAGATTTCTAAATTCACCTCCCCAATCAGTTTGGACAGATTTGAGTTTGGTCTGAAATTGTCGTTCAACTATTGCCACAAATTGCTTAAAGGTGGCGTAAACATCAGATTTGAGTTTTAATGGGAAAAACCACATAAATCGTGAAAAGTGATCAACACACAGCAAAAAGTATTTGTGACCATCAAAGGAGGTAACAGGCGCAGGTCCCCATACATCACAAAAGACTAAATCCAAAATGTGCGAACTTTTATAAGTAGATGATAATAGATGAAGTTTAGAGGATTTTCTAACATTACATGAATCACAAAAGGTGGTTGTAAACTTATTTTGTAAAGGCAAATGATATTTAGATAACATGGACTTCAAAAGTTGTGGATGAGGATGTCCGAGTCTTTGATGCCAAGTAATTGAAGATGCACGGGTAGTGGAGAATGCTACTTTGTGAACTGGTGAAGATTGAGGAAGATGAAAGGAGTAAAGACCACCATTACTTGGACACGTGAGGAGGGTAGTGTGTGTAATCTTGTCCTTCACAGCAAAGAAAGTTGAGTGAAATTCAAAATACACGTTATCAAGACAAAACTTTTGTACAGAAAGTAATTTATGTTTTATTTCAGGAACATGAAGTATGTCTTTGAGGGAAAAGGTTTTGTTTGGAGACGAAAATTGTGAGGAACCAACGTGTAGAATGGGTAAACCCTTACCATTGCCAACATGAAGATTGTCCTCACCGTAGTAGACCTCGGAGTTGCCAAAGTTGGATAGGTCTGGAGCAACATGGTGACTAGAGCTGTGTCTGGGATCCAAGAGGTTGACGCTTGAGAGCGATAGTCTGTAAAGTTGGCTGAAGGTGACTGTCGTCTCATAGTAGCAGGGTTACGATTAGGGCATTGAGATGGGATGTGCCCAATCCCACACCTATTGCATGTGCCAAAAACTGTGTTTTGATTAGAAGCCCAGTTAAATGAATTTCGATTAACTGCTTGATTTCTGTTGTTATAGTTGCCTCGTCCACGTCTGTAATCACGTCCACGACCACGGTTATTGCCAGATCGGTTTGTGTACATGGCTTGTGCAGCCGGTGTATGGGCAGGTTGAGCATGGAGTCCAAGTTGAGATAAAAGCAACTGTATGGCTTGAAGCTGGTTTGTCTGTGAAACGGGCAAGACATTATTAGGAGCTGCTGAATTGCGACTTTGTGTGCTAGTCGTGAATGCTTGAGCTGAAGGAATGTCGGGTACAGATTTCTTGATCATGTAGTCGTGGTCTGATAGCAGACCATGAAGGTCTACAAAGGTAGGGGTTTTTCTCGGCCTAGAAGGCTTGATTTTAAACCGTTGTATTCCTCTCGTAGTCCTGATATAACGAGCATCACCAGATCTTTTTCTTTCCTCTTTTCGCCGATGTTAGCGAGCGCAACATCGTATTCTTGAGTCCTAGTTAGGTAGTCTGCGGTTGTTTCATCTGGCTTCATCTGTAGTCTGAGAAGCTGGGTTTTCAAAGTGTATTCCCGAGAGGAAGTGTGAGGAGCGTAGGCACGCTCAAAGGACAACCAGAGATCACTAGACGTTAGTCCTTGAACATGTTGGAATGATGCTTCGGATATGGTAGAAATGAGGAGCATTCGTATATGAGCATCATTAGAGACCCAATTAATGTAATTGGGGTTTGGTGGTTGAGACTATGTTTCTTCGTCTTTTTCTGATGATGGTACATTTGTAGGTGGACAAGGGATTGTGCCATCAATGTAGTCAAATAATTTGTTGGTGACGAAGAACGGTTCAACCACAGTCTTCCAGTAATCATAGTTCGTGGGAGATAAGGTGAAACCAAATTTGTGAGAGTTGTGTGCGGCTTTCTCTGTTGGGGTAAAGGAAGCTAACATTGCCATTTTCAGATATAGATAAAAGATAAGGTAATAATAATAATTTTCTTTTTTTTTTTTTTTTGTCTTTTTTGTCTTTTTTTTTTTTTGTTTGTCTTTTTTTTTTTCAACTTAAAAGAAGATAAAAAAGTAAAAGTAAATAACTATAGTAGGTAGGAGAGATATAAGAAGAAGATAAAGAGTTTAAAACTTCATTTTTTTTTTTTACTCTCGTTCCAGACTGAAACAAAAATTGGACCGGCGGTGAATAGTGGCGGCCGGCGGCGGCCGGCGGTGGTTTGTTGCCGGAAAAAGCTGAAAATTTCAGCGTTTGGTCGGAATTTGATTCCGAGCGTATTGGTGTTGGCGGTTTTCTCTTATTTTGGCCGGATTGATCTAGATCGAAAAACAAAGTCGAAAATTTCTGGCGGCTGTGGTGGCGCGTGGTGGCGCGTGTGATGGCGGTTGCGGCTGAAATGTTTGTGCGTGTGTTCGGAATTTAATTCCGCATGTAGTTGTGTTGGTAATTTGGCTGATTAGGGTTGTATTGAGTTGCGGTGATTTTGTGGGTTACCGGATTTAGTTGTTATCACCTGAAAAAGCTCGTTTCTAATGTGAACGTTCCGACAACGCTGCATTCACATAGCATACTTTGAGTTTTAAAGGTCAGTTTTTTTTTTTTTTTTTTTTTTTTTTTTGTTGTTCCGGAACTGTTGCCTGAATAGTGGCTGCCGGAATTGTTGCCGAACTTAGTCCTTTACAGCTCTTGATACCAAATTAGAAGATATAATAGAGGAAGAGAGATATTGAACTTGTAAGTTCTGTGTGTATTATTCAGAGTATTGTGCCTTCTATATGTAGAAGGTGTAATTACACTAAGTATCCCTAAACTATAACTAGAACATAACCTTATACAATTATACTTGTCTAATAGGCGGCAATAGATTCACGCCCTGGTGTCTAAAACAATTATACACGTGTTAGCAGATATAATACATACTTACATAAACTATAACTACTACCAAGGTTGTAAAAGTCGTGAGTCGGGGACGAGTTGGTCAGGAACTTGGAGGAATGAGTCGGGGACAAATGGGGAAGAGTCGGGCGTCGACCAACATTGACTTTTAGTACTCCCTCCGCCTCAATTTAACTTTCCCAGACAAATAACACACGATTAAGAAATGTAATTATTACACTGTACTTTTTTATTTACTTTAAAGTTTTACCCTATACTTTCTACACATCTTTTTGTCTTATCTACATACATACATTGAGGAAATAAAGGAACTTTACCTCTTTATTCTTATCTATTTATAGAAGTGGACAGTTAATTTAGGACAAGCCAAAAGGAATACTAGACTATAAATATGGGACGGAG
Organism: Rutidosis leptorrhynchoides; assembly: GCF_046630445.1. Lineage (NCBI taxonomy): Eukaryota > Viridiplantae > Streptophyta > Magnoliopsida > Asterales > Asteraceae > Rutidosis > Rutidosis leptorrhynchoides. Next base: position 351,928,533 of record NC_092339.1, read on the forward strand.
GGAGTAATATATATAGTGTTGCAGAAGTCGGAATTACTTGGCGAGTACTTGGTTTTTGCAGCTGGGGGAGTACTCGGCAACTAATCAGTCAAACTCGGTCTAACTTTGTCAAACTCGGCCAAAACTCGGAATTACTAGGAAAATCAGTCAAATTTACAAAAATATCAAACATAGATATTTGGCACAAAATCCAATTTGAAAATTATAAAATGTTTGACCTAACTTTTACTTTGACCAACTCAGAACCCGACTCGGCCAATTTAAAGCAGTGTTCACCTTTCGATCTGCTCGAGCATAACCAAAGTAAGGAATAACGGCAGTTATATTCTTGGCTGATGCTCTTCGACAAGCATCAATAGTTACTAAAAGCTCCATCAGATTTTCATTTGCAGGTGGACTCGTAGGCTGTACCAGAAACACATCACAACCTCGTACACTTTCTTGCAGTTGAACATAAATTTCACCATCTGCAAACCTCTTTATCTCAATCAATCCAAGATCAAGACCCATATAACTAGCTATTTCCTACACCGCAACGAAAAAGTTATAATATATCAATATCGCAGAGTGAATAAAACCATAGAATACCTCAGAAAGTGCAGAATTTGCAGTGCCTGAAAATATTTTAAGCTTTCCATTTAAAACAGTTTGATCCATACGCCCAGCTTGCATAAAACTCGAAAGCATCCCTTCATTGATAATTGGTACACGTGGTTTACCGTTCAACGATCTACCAATCTCACACCTCTAATTAAGAAGAAACTGACTAAATATTACTACATTCAAAGAATCAAAGTCTTTTAGAACATATGTAGACCTACTGGTAGGAAATTAGTATACCAATACTCAAATAAATACAAATTATCAGATAAAAACAAGATTATTGATAAGTATCATGTTCACATCAGAAATAACTAGCTTAATTCAAATTCTAACTCATATACAATGCATTTAATAATTCAATCTGTAATCTGTTTAAAAATAAACTAAAGAACAAAATAATAATCAAGCAATACACAATAGTATCAGTTCCATCAATTCATGAATTAGGTAAAAAAACACTTCAATCCTATTCTAGAAGATATAATCAGCATAGTAACAAAACGAATTACATAAACAAAACAATTACAGAGTATATTATAGCTCAATTTCTATTTCAAATTTCTCCGATTAAACAGGACTGCACGTATATATGTGCATATACATATGTGTATGTGTGTTTAACTTACGATGCTGAATGAAGAAACAGGAACACGGCAATCACTGTACAGGAAACAACGGTTAAAAGTGCGGCGTGAAAACAGTGAAGAAAAAGCAGAAGAAGTGGAGCATGAAGACGGAGATGGCAGGACCAAAGACGCCATTGAAACTGCGTAAAAATGAGGTTAGGGTTTGTATAGAAACCAGCACCTTTTTTTCTACTATTTTTTAATTTTGGTTTGGGGAAGAAAAGGAAATGGAATGGAATTTGTATGGCACCTCTTGTTCTTTGAGTATCGTTGGTGTGTGTATCTATCTATATGTAGGTATCAAGTGGGTCAGCTGGCATCTTTCTAACGACAGCGTTTTGGTCCTTAAAGTGGTGGTCGATTTAAATAATACCAAAATAGGGTTTGGTGGGTCACAATTGACAAAGGTGATTATCGGTTTTAATTTTGTTAAAACAAGGTGAATTTCAAAACTCCTTATTACCATTAGGGTGATGATTCGTACACCACCAAAATTATCCACACACTACCAAATATGTGTACAACCTTTTAAAACATATTTAGTGGTGTATGAATAAAAGTTAGTGGTGTACGGTGGTATACGAATCACTCCCTTCACCATTAATGTGGAATGAATTAAGATAATTTTAACCGTAGTAAAAAAAAAAGGTCGTTAACAAGCATAAGTGTAACTACGGGTCCTTCCTACTCAAACCCAACAGAATATCGAAGTCTCGCCGGTGCATTACAATACTTGACTTTTACTCGACCTGATATTTCGTATGTCGTACAACAAATTTTTTTACATATGCACGACCCAAAAGACTGCCATATGCAAGCCCTTAGACACATACTACGTTATATCTGTGGTACCATCAGTCATGGTTTACAGCTCACTAAAAGTTCACTATCCTCACTTTTCTATTATATTGATGCGGATTGAGGCGGATGCCCGAACACGCGACGCTCAACTTCTGGTTATGGTGTATTTAATCTCGTTTCATGGTCCGTTAAACGTCATCAAACCGTCTCGCGATTCAGCGCCGAAGCAGAATATCGGGGTGTGGCAAATGTTGTGTTCGAATCATGCTGGATTCGAAACTTACTCCTTGAGCTTCGATGTCAACTAAATAAGGCTACGATTGTTTTTTGCGATAATGTAAGAGCAATTTTTTTGTCGGGAAATCCAGTTCAACACCGGCGCACTATACACATTGAAATGTATATTCATTTCGTTCGTGAAAGTGTGGCTCGAGGTCAAATTAGAGTACTTCACATTCCCACTCGTTTTCAAATTGCTGACATATTTACCAAAGGTTTACCAAGAGTTTTATTTGAAGACTTCCGGGACAGTTTGAACGTACGCCCACCCTCCCGCTCAAACTAAGGGGCTATATTAGCCAACATTAGTCAACGCATATATTAGCTGTATCATTATAGTCGATATATTATATTTAGAGCAAGGGATGGGTTGGAAACAGCCAGGGAGTAATCCTGCTGGGCTGCGTACATCAGAGTATGTGTGACGACCCGGAAATTTTTGAACAAATTTAAACTTAATCTTTATATGATTCCGACACGATAAGCAAAGTCTGTAATGTTGAAATCTCAAAAACTTTGAACTGAGTTCATGTAATCAATTACCCTTTGATTGTGATCGATGATTCACGAACATTTATGTGTATATAGATATGTATATATAATATACATTTGTAATAATTAAAAACGTTAACAAAGTATTTGATGAATAATACTTTACATAAACGTAAGTTTTGTCAATATACGTTTATCGACGAAAATTAAAAGATAATATCAAATGATTGAATTATCAGATACAATGTAATATGGTTACGGATCTCTGTAGTAAGGTCCACTACGATTTAGGAAATCTGTTCTTTTTAACAATATTCGGGAAATGATAAAGTGATTTACATGTAAGAACAAAAGTGTTAATTAACGAAAACTAGACAAAAGTTAGTGGAGATTCCTACTTAACTTTCAATGCATGTTTTACAATGATTGTCTTGTATCTCTTGATAAGTTATTTATTTAGTATTGGCAACGTTTCACGATATAGACGAAACCTTTTAAAGGATGATTTGGAATATAACTGATTCTGAAAAACCAAATTTATAATTACTCGATTTAGTCTCAAACGTATAAAAAAATGTTTTTCTATCTAAAAGAACTTTGTTACAAAAAACGTTTTGAATATATAAAAGGAAACACTATTAATTTTTTTGTAATATATATATATATATATATAAGGATTTAAAATAAATAATATAAATATCGAGAAGTAGGAACATATTATAAAACTTTAAGATTATCTTTTATCGTTAGAAATTTTGGAAAACGAATTGAGCATCACGTCTTCTTTAAAACGAATATAATTTTATAAATATCTAGAATCACTTTTGACAATTTGTTATTGAGTCATTAGGATAAGGGTAAAGGTTTTAACGTTATCCTAAACTTTAGAATCTTTCTAGAAACCTTTTGACAAGTTATAAATGATAAGAGTCCGTGATTTAACTTGCAACGTGTATTTAATACGTGTTTATATTAAATATATATGATTTCAAATTAGTTAAGTAAACGATAGTAACACTTGTTTATTGATTCGACTGATAATTAAATATATTAATTAGAACGTTTGAGAAATTAAAATAAACATTTGCGTATAAAGGAATTTTATCAATTTAAGCTTTAAAGTGTAAACGTGACGTATTATAATAAACGATTTTAAATAAACCTTGAAATATAATTGATTTTGAAAAACTAAATAAATATTTCAATAAGAAAATATATTTATATTTTACAAAGTGATAAAATATAATATTAACTTAGTCATAAAACGTTTGATTTAACATAATATATTTTGATAAACAACGAGACTTTGATTTATAGAAGCAAATGACCACAACACTCAAATGTAAAGATTATGCTTTGGATAATATAGTCTATCCATGATAAAGTCTAATTTTTGATAAAGGTACACGTCGCGTAACGTAAGGTGCAAGTTTTTCTAAGCGTACGAAAATGCGTTCGATAAACCGGAACCGGGACATAAGTTGAGCGTAAACGTACAAGTCGTTGGAACAAAAATTACAATTTAACTATGCATGTAAATATAATATAATATATAATAAATTATATAAATTAAATAAATAAATATAAAAATATATATTAAGAGTGTCGGCAGCCTTTGAAGTGCGAATGTGAGTTGGCCAGGTAGCCCATGCGATCGCATGGCTACAAGGCACTAACCCCATGCGATCACATGGGGGTTAGGTGCAGCAAATGTGTATAAGTTCGATCGATTTCTGGTCACTGGTGCATTATATCTATCCATCTCTCTCGATAACTCTCTATATATATTAATTATTATTATTATTATTATTATTATTATTAAGATTAATATTATTATTATTAATCGTATTATTATTATTATTAGTCGTAGTATTATTATTAGTATTATTATACATAAAATACTACGACGAGGGTAGGTTCAAGCTATTTCAAAACGGGTCTTGCAAGCGGGATAGAGCTAAGGAAATTATGGGTTATAGCTATGGAAGTTATGGGTATGGTTCGGGGGTATTGCTCGTGAGTCAAACTAGTGTTTATCATCTCCGTTGCGTCTACGTAATTTCCTGCAACATTGAATCACAATATTGATACGTGAGCATTCATATCCTGTCTTTTATATATTAATAGTGTATCCCTGATTAGTGCTCGAGTATATATGATCATGCATGCTTGTATGCTAAATTTCGTCGTTAGATAGTTTAGGATAAATCACGAATTTGATACATATGCTACTGAGATAAGGTATATGATATGCATGTCGTTGGAAAGCTGACGAAAAATCAATAACTTTTATTTAGGAATCGTGTAATTTCGATGAACGGATTAAAATATATGGTCAACTGAATTATTATAAATTTTAGTATTATTATTGTTAAAATGATTATTATTACTATCGTCGTTATTATCGTCGTTATTATTATTATCTAATAATTATTATTATTATTGTTATTATTATTATTATTATTATTATTATTATTATTATTATTATTATTATTATCATTATTAATATAGTATTATTATTAAAAATTGTTATTGTGATTATTATTATTATTATTATTATTATTATTATTATTATTATTATTATTATTATTATTATTATTATTATTATTATCATTAAAGTTATTATTAATATTATCATTATTATTATTATTATTATTATTATTAGTATTATCATTAATATTATTATAATAATTATTAGTATCATTATCATTAAAACTAATATTAGTATCATCTAATTATTATGATTGCTATTATTATCATTATTATGAACGCGATATAAAAGATGAGTAAAAGCTATTAAACAAATCAATTAGGAAATAATGAGTATAAGTATCATGATGAAATTAAAACATTGTATGATATTGATTTAGATAAGAATATCGTTTTCAGTATTTTTATCATTATTATTAATAATTAAAAGTATTATTAAAATTAAAATTATCATTTTTACTAAAATTATCATTGTTAATAGAAATATCATATTTATTATAAAATATCATTATTATTATCATTTTAGTATTATTATTATTAAAAATTATCATTTTGAATAGAATTATTATTTTTATAAAATATTATTATTATTACTGTTAATATTAAAAAGTATCGTTATTATTAAAATTATCATGATTATAATTATCATTTTATCATAATTAATATTATCATTAATAAATATAAATATTGTTATTATTATTAGTAGAATAATAATAATTATTATTATTACAAAATAATACAATTTTTACTTATTATTATTATTATCAATATTATTTTATCAAATGAATATGTGATACAAAGATATTTTACCACATGTAATATAATTACATTAATAATACATACCACTATATTTTTATGATATTAAGTGAACTTTATAAATTTTATTACCTAAGATATATAAAGATATATTTTTTATATAAATTTTTATTAATAAATGATTTATGTTATTTACTCTAATAAAATATGTTAAATATATTTAAATATATAAAATGACTATATGTAAGATATATAATAATCATGTATAGATTTTGAAAGTCATTTTGGGTCAAGCTGACTTTTGTTGACTTTTGCATATCAGTCTCGAGCATTATGATTGTGATACACTATGACCAGACCAAAAATTGTTAGACATATGTTGATCAACAAATAAATATGTATAATTAATATAGGTTCGTGAATCTGAGGCTAACCTTGCACTTGTTCAATGCCGTCATATGTATTTATACTAAGAAATACAGTATCGTGAGTTTCATTACTCCCTTTTTAAATGATTTTGCAATATATATTTTTGAGACTGAGAATACGTGCGCTTTTATTAATGTTTGACCAAATAGACACAACTAATCGAAACTACATTATATGGTTGGATTATCAAAATCAAATATCGCCCTTCAAGTCTGGTAACCTAAGAATTAGAAAAATGGTCCCTAATTGACGCGAATCCTAAAGATATATCTATTGGGCTTAACAACCCCCATTCATGTTTATGGATGGCTTTAGTACTTCGAGATTATTATTATACTGACGAGATGTCTGTGGGGATATTCTATGCATTATGAAATGTCCCGTTCATATTGATTATAAACGTTCCATATTAATTGATTTCGTCCCGAGGTTTTGACCTCTATATGAGACGTTTTTCAAAGACTGCATTCATTTTTTAAAACAAGCATAACCTTTATTTTATCGATAAAGGTTTAAAAAGCATTACGTAGATTATCAAATAATGATAATCTAAAATATACTGTTTACACACGACCATTACATAATGGTTTACAATAAGAATATATTACATCAAAAATAAGTTTCTTGAATGCAGTTTTTACACAATATCATACAAGCATGGACTCCAAATCTTGTCCTTATTTTAGTATGCAACAGCGGAAGCTCTTAATAATCACCTGAGAATAAACATGCTTAAAACGTCAATAAAAATGTTAGTGAGTTATAGGTTTAACATATATATTATCAAATCATAATAATAGATCACAAGATTTCATATTTCAATACATCCCATACATAGAGATAAAAAACATTCATATGGTGAACACCTGGTAACCGACATTAACAAGATGCATATAGAATATCCCCATCATTCCGGGACACCCATCGGACATGATAACTTCGAAGTACTAAAGCATTCCAAATTCCAGAATGTGGCTTGTTGGGCCCGATAGATCTATCTTTAGGATTCGTGTCAATTTGGGGGTCTGTTCCCAAATTCTTAGGCTACCAAGCTAAAATGGGCATATTCAGCTTCGATCATTCACCCATATAATGTAGTTTCATTTACTTGTGTCTATTTCGTAAAACATTTATAAAGTTGCATGTATTCTCATCCCAAAACATTAGATTTTAAAAGTGGGACTATAACTCACTTTCACAGATTTCTACTTCGTCGGGAAGTAAGACTTGGCCACTGGTCGATTCACGAACCTATAATAAATATGTACATATATATCAAAGTATGTTCAAAATATATTTACAACATTTTTTAATACGTTTTAATGTTTTAAGCTTATTAAGTCAGCTGTCCTCGTTAATAACCTACAACTAGTTGTCCATAGTTAGATGTACAGAAATAAATCGATATATATTATCTTGGATCAATCCACGACCCAGTGTATACATGTCTGATGGAATTTGACAATCTTTTAAAGAAACATGTTCTACATTTTTAACAAGTTCATAAAACCCATTTCATGAAGATAAAATGAGCTGAAGCATGCATAGTTCATGTTATATTATAACCATTTTAAAAGACAAATTCCATAAGTATCAAGTCTTGAATAATATTCTTACACACAACAAGTGGGTTTAGAGTTTTACCTCCTCAAGCTAGTTGAGGGTTGTGGTTCTTAAATGGATGATGAAGATGATGAAGAAGATGATGAATGCAAGCTCCTTACTTGAAGCCTCAAGCCTTGTATACCCACAAACCTTATGAATCAACACCCTAGAACTTGGTTAGGATTTAGACACTAATCAACCAAGAAAATCAAGCTTGAAAGACCCCCTTTCTTGCTCCCAAAATTTCGGCCAAACTAGGTAGATGGGAGAGTGTTTGATTTTCAAAATGCAAGTAGTAATGATGTGTGTGTGTTAGTGTGCAAGCATGCAAGCATTAGGAGTAAATAACAAGTTAAAAGCAAGCATGAGTGGGTGTCTTGGAACTCCCCAAAACCGCCACCCCCATGCCCCCTTTTTTTTTTTTTTTTTTGCTTTTCATTTTATAAAATGTCTTGTTAAATTCCCATGCTACTTGCACTTTGTTTATATATAAATACATGTACATATTTTTTTGTCTTTACAAACCATTTATAAAGATAAACATGTTACTTGCACATTTATATATATATATATATATATATATATATATATATATATATATATATATATATATATATATAATTTTATAAACCTCTTTATAAAATTATAACACACATATAAGTTTAATCATTAATAATTAAACTTGCACTTATAATTATCCAAATAATTATTTCTTGCATTTTATCTTTAGAAAACCAATTTCTAAAGCCTAAGTGTCAAGTATTTATTTTAAAGATTCACTCTCGAAAATAAATACATAAAAGTGTTGACGGCTTGTTATTGGGTATGACCCGACTTGGATCATAACACATTGGCCACATTAATTAATTTTGTCTCTCGGGCATACGAAATACCTTCAATCTCCCACTTGCACGAGAAACATAAGGAATTAATGCAAGTGACGGATACCACCTAACGACCGTCCATCACCCCTAACGTGTTATGACTTAGTGCCATTCAATAACATCATCCCTTTCGAGTTCCCATCTCGAATATGATTAGGTGAATCTTTCAATATATATCCTTTTGTCCTAGATGTCATGTTAAATCCAAGAGACATAGAATGATCACTCTCTTATAGATTTAACTTTATCAGGCCTTAGACATCTGACTCTCAACGAATAAGAGGGACAAATTCCATCTTGGCTACATACGTCCTGGACACTACACTTCGTACCATACCTGAAGCCTCCCTTATGAGCTACCTTTTCAGAATAGCGAAGGAAAGAATCAAGGCACGATATTCGGTGAATATCTGAACCCAATATGTATCTCAGGTCAGAGGATACAATGATATTCTCCTTTACTCAAGACTACATGTGATCAACCATAAAGGCTCCATACAGCAAATCTTGAGAGCGGGTCTTCCAATATTTGTGTCCCACAAATATCTATGAACCTTGGTTGCAACCTTGCCCCACATTCACCATTTGAATGTTAACCATTCCAAGTTCATAATAGTCTAGACCTCACACTTGTTCCCACAAATGTGATCAACTACGGAATTTAGAATAATTATTTATTCATGGATAAAATATGCAAAATTTGAACATGACTCATAATTAAATTAATACCATAATTATATTAATGAGTTTGGACTAATTCGTTCCGTTACAATACATAAAATAGATCATTTCCAATCACTAGAATATCGAAGCCCTAATGCACAAACATGTCCCTCATGTTTTGGCCCATGTAACATCTTCATGAGTGGATCCGCAACATTATGATCTGTGTGAACTTTGTGAATACATATCTTTCCCTTTTCAACTTCATCCCTGATGTAGTTAAATCTCCGCTCAATGTGACGAGTCTTTTGATGAGCACGAGGTTCCTTGATTTGAGCAATCGCGCCCTCGTTGTCACAAAAGATCTCAAGAGGGTCCTGAATGGAAGGGACCACTCCTAAGTCGTCGATGAATTTCTTCATCCATGCAGCTTCCTGAGCTGCCAGTGAGGCGGCAATGTACTCCGACTCTGTAGTGGATAACACAACAACATCCTGTTTTGAGCTCTTCCAAGAGACTGCACCACCATTTAACATGAAGACATAACCGGATTGTGATCAAGAGTCATCTCGATCAGTTTGGAAACTCGCGTCCACGTAACCTTTTACAGCGAGTTCTTCTTCACCAGACCCATATATTAGAAACATATCCTTAGTTCTCCTAAGGTATTTCAATATACTTTTAACAGCAATCCAATGACTGTTTCCTGGGTTATTCTGGTATCTACTTGTCAAGCTTAGAGCGCATGACACATCCGGTCTAGTACATATCATTGCATACATGATAGACCCAATAGCAGATGCGTATGGGACTTTCTTCATTCTCTCTTGTTCATCTTTCGTGGTAGGACACTGAGATGAACTGAGAATGGTTCCTCTTTGAATAGGTACCAAACCTTTCTTAGAGTTTTCCATCTTGAACCTTTTCAAGATTTTATCAATGTATGTACTTTGACTTAAACCTATCAATCTCTTGGATCTATTCCTATAGATCCCTATCCCCAATATATATTGTGCTTCTCCAAGATCCTTAATGGAGAAGCAACTCTTTAGCCAAGTTTTGACCTCTTGCATTGTGGTAATATCATTCCCAAATAATAATATATCATCCACATATAGCACGAGGAACATAATAGAGCTCCCACTAGCTTTCTTGTATACACAAGCTTCATCACCATTTTTAAAGAAGCCAAATTTCTTTGCCTCCTCATTAAAACGATGATTCCACATTCTAGATGCTTACTTCAATCCGTAGATTGATTTCTTTAACTTGCATACCCTTTTAGGATATTTCGGATCTACAAAACCTTCGGGCTGTACCATATAGACATCTTCCTCAAGATATCCATTTAGGAAAGCGGTTTTGACATCCATTTGCCATATTTCGTAATCATAATGAGCAGCAATGGCAAACAATATCCTAATAGACTTTAGCATTGCTACAGGCGAGAAAGTTTCATCATAGTCAACCCCTTGAGTTTGAGTGAAACCTTTTGCTACAAGTCTAGCTTTGTATGTATCCAAGTTTCCATGTATGTCGGTTTTCTTCTTGAAAAGCCATTTGCAATCAACTAGCTTGGAGCTAGGAGGTTGCACAACAAGTTCCCAAACTTGGTTTTCATACATGGATTGCATCTCGGTGTTCATGGCTTCCTGCCATTTTTCTTTATCAATCCTTGATAAAGCATCTTCGTAGTTTGTTGGTTCATCCAAATCAACTGTATAGCAACCATCCACGAGAAAACCATATCTCTCAGGAGGATTACTAATCCTACTAGATCTTCGAACGTCTTGTGTACCTTGATCAACCACTTGATCATTCTCAACATTTTCATGTTGAGCGCTAGTGTCAACCAGTTGTGTATCATCTATTTGATCTTGAACTTCTTCAAAATCTATCTTCCTTTCACTATTTCCTTCCATTAGGAACTTAGTTTCAAGGAATTCCGCCTTTCGAGCAACAAATACATTTTACTCGGTCGGATCATAGAAATAGTATCCCATATCATCCTTGGGATATCCTATGAAGATACACATCGTGGATCGAGCATGCAACTTATTAGCATTATAGCTCTTTGGATAAGCTTCACATCCCCATACTTTCAAGTATGAAAGAGAAGGAGGTTTTCCAAACCACATCTCATGAGGAGTTCGTTCCACTTTCTTGGTTGGGGCCATATTTAAAATACGGGCCGCAGAGCTTAGACAATAACCCCAAAATGATAGAGGTAACGAGCTTCTTGCCATCATAGATCGAACCATATCCATTAGGGTTCGGTTCCTCCTTTCTGAAACTCCATTAAGTTGGGGTGTTCCAGGTGGAGTAAGTTGTGAGATAATCCCACAACTCCTAAGATGATCTTGGAAAGCATCGCTTAGGTATTCACCTCCTCTATCGGTACGAAGTACCTTAATTGTCTTATTGAGTTGATTTTGTACTTCGTTTTGATATTCTTTGAATGCTTCAAAAGTTTCGTCCTTGTGTCTTAATAAGTAGACATATCCGAAACGACTAAAGTCATCAATGAAAGTAACAAAGTATCTTTCACCATTCCTAGTCATGGGCTTAAAGGGTCCACACACATCCGAATGTATTAATCCCAATAAGTCTTTAGCCCTTTCATAGGTTCCTTTGAAAGGTGCTTTAGTCATCTTGCCTTGTAAACAAGACTCACATACATCAAACGAATCCATTTCATTTGATTTCAAAAGTCCATTCTTTTGAAGTGTATGCATTCGGTTCTTGTTTATGTGACCAAGGCGACAATGCCATAAGTAGGAATCACTCAAATCCCTTTTGAGTTTCTTGGTGCTAGTATGGTATATTGAGCTACTAGATGATGCATCATCATGAACCAATTCATAAATTCCATTTGAAGGCGAAGCCTTGAAATAGAATACATTATCTAAATAAACATGGATATCATCATTAACAAAATTAAGATTAAAACCACATTGTTTCAAACGGGAAACGGAAATAATGTTTCGACATAAATCGGGTGCATACAAAACATCTTTCAAAATAAGTTCCAAACCACTTGGAAGCTTTAACACAAAGTCTCCTTGAGCCTTCACTTGCACTTTGGCTCCATTACCCATGTAGAGACTTGATGTTCCCGTTTGCTTGCTACTTCTTTTGAACCCCTGCAATGAATTGCAAATGTGAGTTCCACATCCAGTGTCTAATACCCATGTATTAGAAGAAGTAATACTAAGCTCTATATATACCATATATATATTACCTGAGGATTGCCCCGCATCCCTCTTTTCTTTCAACTCCTTAAGGTAGACCGGGCAGTTTCGTTTCCAGTGACCCATCTCACCGCAACCGAAGCACGGGTCTTCCTTGGGGTTTGCCTTTTCCGCAACCTTTTGCTTTTTATTCTTGTTCTTGGTTGGGGTAGCCATCTTTCCCTTTCCCTTGCCTTGATGAGCGGGTCCTTTCCTCTTAGCCGCCTTAGGCTTAGAGGTGTTGTTACCTTTAGACCCACCATCATTGATCATTAGCACGGGTGAAGCCCTCTTACCCATGCTAGTTTCGGCCGTCCTTAACATGCCATGAAGTTCACCAATGGTCTTATCCATCCCATTTATATTGTAATTAATTACAAATTGGTCAAACCTCTTTGACAAGGAGTTTAGGATAAGATCGGTGGCTAGCTCATTGGATATGTTGAGATTGAGACGGTTAGCGCGATCAATGAGGCTTTTCATTTTGAGGACATAAGATGAGACGGATTGGGTGTCATCCATACGACATGCATGTAGCGCTCGAACCGTTTCGAAGCGCTCGACACGTGCTTGTTGAAGGAACATCTCCTTCAATTGCGTAATCATGTCATATGCACTATGATGTTCGAAATCCTTTTAGAGTTCGGGTATCATAGTCCCAAGCATTAGGCAAGAGACTTGCACCGAATCGGCGCAATACTTGTCATAATAAGCCATGCCCTCTAGATCTTCCTCATCCGGTTGGTCGGGAATAGGGTCCTCCAACACATACGCTTTATCCTCTAGTTTGAGGACAATCCTAAGGTTACGGAACCAATCCATAAAGTTCGTATGGTTGAGTTTGTCTTTCTCGAGGAGAGACCTTAACGATAGGTTGTTTAGGTTAAGTGGTGCATTTTGCATATTGTTGTTGTTATTGGCGGCCATCTACAAAATTCAACAAAGTTCTTTTAAGTATCGATTTTAAATTTAATAAACAATACCCTTTTATTTTTAATTGTTTTATTAAATCTTAGAATCCAACGGTAAATCAAATTTCAGTTAGGTGACCTTTATCCCGTCATTTGATTTAGCTAGGTAGTCATTTATGTGACAATTGCAATCCTTTTGCAACTTCTAAGTTATGGGATCATGCAATCCTTTTGCATGGCATATTTATCCCATCAACGCCTATTTGTTCCTCATGCTTCGGTGACCCTAAGTTCATGATTCCTAAATCAAGTCGTCCTACTTGTGCAAACATGTAAAATTAACATACAAGTGATTAGGTGACCTTTATCCCACAAGCATGCGAATTTTACCTTAACCATATTAGTTAGTTCATAATGGTTAGGTGACCTTTATCCCATTATGAGTTCCCTACTATGTTCAAGTGTTCTCACAAAAGGATGGCGTTTAACTTGTTTACCTTGTTTTAATTAAGGGATTTTAAGTTTTCATAAATTCTAGCTTAAGAAAACATTTGCCATACACCAACATGCATTTGGTGTATAGTACATAATGAAAAACCTATTTTCATATCAATTGTAATAAAACCAATTTTATTAAATATAAACCATTTTATATGTACTTTTATCTAGTACCTAATAACCATTTATTAGTGTCTTTTGTTGTTTTAATTATAACCATTTATAATGCCATTTTGCAAGTTGTTACCATGTGTTAATCCTTGTATCAACCAACCACACATACACATCAAATCATACAAACATGCAAAATAAGAAAGTCCACAATCAAGCCATGGTGGTGAACACTTGTTTAGCCAAAACAAGTGTTACTTAAAGGGTTAAACAAAGTATGAGATTTACAAATCTCCCACTAGCTCTTGCATCCTTATGCTCCATCTTGTAATCTTCATTCATCTTCTTGAAACTTCACTACTTTTACAAAAAAAAATATATAACCTAATACATTTTTTTCTAGAAAATGAAATTACAATCTAATCTATTTTACATATCAAACATAAAATAAATTACAAATGAATAAAATTACAAATTATTACAAACCAAATGAATGATTAATATTACAAACCATAAGAATGAATAAAATAACCACATCATACAACCATTCAAACACAAGGTCTAGGCTTGATTGTGAACCATAACAACAACAAAACTTGGCCAAACTTGAAGCTCCAAACCCATTTTGGAAGCCCTAAAATTCGGCCAAATGGAGAACCCACCCAAAATCCAAAAATTTTTACATTCTAGTTTCATGCATGTTACTAGATTGTAAGATTAGTGGATTTAAAGTCATAAACAAGAAGCATATTTCAAAGACCTTGGCTCTAGATACCATTGATGGAATTTGACAATCTTTTAAAGAAACATGTTCTACATTTTTAACAAGTTCATAAAACCCATTTCATGAAGATAAAGTGAGCGGAAGCATGCATAGTTCATGTTATATTATAACCATTTTAAAAGACAAATTCCATAAGTATCAATTCTTGAATAATATGCTTACACACAACAAGTGGGTTTAGAGTTTTACCTCCTCAAGCTAGTTGAGGGTTGTGGTTCTTAAATGGATGATGAAGATGATGAAGAAGATGATGAATGCAAGCTCCTTACTTGAAGCCTCAAGCCTTGTATACCCACAAACCTTATGAATCAACACCCTAGAACTTGGTTAGGATTTAGACACTAATCAACCAAGAAAATCAAGCTTGAAAGACCCCCTTTCTTGCTCCCAAAATTTCGGCCAAACTAGGTAGATGGGAGAGTGTTTGATTTTCAAAATGCAAGTAGTAATGATGTGTGTGTGTTAGTGTGCAAGCATGCAAGCATTAGGAGTAAATAACAAGTTAAAAGCAAGCATGAGTGGGTGTCTTGGAACTCCCCAAAACCGCCACCCCCATGCCCCCTTTTTTTTTTTTTTTTTGCTTTTCATTTTATAAAATGTCTTGTTTAATTCCCATGCTACTTGCACTTTGTTTATATATAAATACATGTACATATTTTTTTGTCTTTACAAACCATTTATAAAGATAAACATGTTACTTGCACATTTATATATATATATATATATATATATATATATATAATTTTATAAACCTCTTTATAAAATTATAACACACATATAAGTTTAATCATTAATAATTAAACTTGCACTTATAATTATCCAAATAATTATTTCTTGCATTTTATCTTTAGAAAACCAATTTCTAAAGTCTAAGTGTCAAGTATTTATTTTAAAGATTCACTCTCGAAAATAAATACATAAAAGTTTTGACGGCTTGTTATTGGGTATGACCCGACTTGGATCATAACACATTGGCCACATTAATTAATTTTGTCTCTCGGGCATACGAAATACCTTCAATGTCTCAGGCTAGATTACAACTCAAAGCATATATATTTTTGGAATCAACCTCAACCCTGTATAGCTAACTCCAACATTACTGCATATAGAGTGTCTATGGTTGTTCCAAATAATATATATACATGGGTGTATATGATATGTCAAAACATTTGCATACGTGTCTATGGTATCCCAAGATTACATAATATATTAGAATACATGTATAATACAATATAAGTTAGCTAGGATATGATTTGTATAGAATTGTTACAATATTTCCCGTAGCTACAACAATCAAAAAATATCCAATCTAGTTTTACCCATAACTTCTTCGTTTTAAATCCGTTTTGAGTGAATCAAATTGCTATGGTTTCATATTGAACTCTATTTTATGAATCTAAACAGAAAAAGTATAGGTTTATAGTCGGAAATATAAGTTACAAGTCATTTTTGTAAGAGGTAGTCATTTCAGTCGAAAGAACGATGTCTTGATGACCATTTTGAAAAACATACTTCCACTTTGAGTTTAACCATGATTTTTGGATATAGTTTCATGTTTATAAGAAAAATCATTTTCCCATAAGAACAACTTTTAAATCAAAGTTTATCATAGTTTTTAATTATCAAACCCAAAACAGCCCGCGGTGTTACTATGACGGCGTATGTCCGGTTTTACGGTGTTTTTCGTGTTTTCCGATTTTAAATCATTAAGTTAGCATATCATATAGATATAGAACATGTGTTTAGTTGATTTTAAAAGTCAAGTTAGAAGGATTAACTTTGTTTGCGAAAAGTTTAGAATTAACTAAACTATGTTCTAGTGATTACGTTTTCAAATCTTCGAATAAGATAGTTATTTATATATGAATCGAATGATGTTACGAACATCATTACTACCTCAAGTATAGTAGGTAAACCTACTGGAAATGACAAAAATAATCTTGAGCTTGAATGGATCTTTGATGGCTTAGAAGTTCTTGAAGCAGAATCATGACACGAAAACAATTTCAAGTAAGATTATTACTCGAATCAAGATAGTTTATAGTTATATAAATCGAATCAAAGTTTAGATATGAGTATTACCTTGAATAAGAAAGATAACCTGCTGTAATTAACAAAGGTTTCTTGATCTTAGATGATTACTTGAAATGGATTTGCAAGATTAAAAGTAAACTAGCAAACTTGAAAGGATTTTCGAAGTGTTCTTGAAGTGTTCTTCCTATGATGATTATAGCTTGATTCTTGAAGTAATTTTTGATGAAGATGATGATTAGTTTACTGGAAATTTCATTCCTAAGTGTGTGTATGTGTTTAGAGAGAATTAGAAAGAGAATTAGAAGTGAAATGGATTGATTGGTGAGTGGTGAATGATGAGTGGTGAGTGGGGTTAAAAATAGCTCTAGTTAATTGACTAGTTCATGGTAGAAGTTAAATTTGATTAGTCATGCATGACATAATCAAGAGCGGAATCCCATGCTAGTTCCTGTTGGTATATACTCATAGTAAGTTGTGTATAATACAGGTACGAATACTGAATGACTACGAGTAGAATTGTTGATGAAAAATGAATAGAAATGTAATTGTAAGCATTTTTGCTAAGTATAAGTACTTTGATATGTGTCTTATTTAACGATCTTATTTAATGTTGTTGAAATCTTAAAATCAAATTTTTAACACATTTTTAACACTTTGATATCTGCCCCTTGGACCCCGCCAGGGGTTGCCACTAAAACGACCCGTCCTAATCCATCTGGACGAAGCCTTCAACAGTTGGTCCCATTGCGAGGTTCTGACCTCTATATGCCATGCACGACTCCATGTAATATGAGCAAATGTACAGCGGAAGATTTCTTTCGTACCTGAGAATAAACATGCTTTAAAGTGTCAACCAAAAGGTTGGTGAGTTCATTAGTTTATCAAAAACAATCATTTCCAATAAAATAATAGACCCCAAGATTTTCATTTCTCATAAATATACATCTCATATCAGGCATTTCGCAAACTGCATAGAGATAAAAATCATTCATATGGTAAACGCTTGATAACCGAACTAACAGGATGCATATAGAATATCCCCATCATTCTGGGACTCTCATCGAACATGATAATCGAAGTACTAAAGCATTCGTAACCTGAATGGGACGTGTCAAGGTTCATAGATCTATCTTTAGGATTCGCGTCAATTAGGGGTCATTTCCCTAATTCTTAGGCTACCAAACTAATAAGGGACATATTCGATTCGATAATCCAACCATAGAATGTAGTTTCGATTACTTGTGTCTATTTCGTAAAACATTTATAAAAGCAGCGCATGTATTCTCAGTCCCAAAAATATATATTGCAAAAGCATTTAAAAAGGGAGCAAATGAAACTCACAATACTGTATTTTGTAGTAAAAATACATATGACATCATTTAACAATTGTAGGGTTGACCTCGGATTCACGAACCTATATCGAGTATAAATATTAACACCAAATAGTAATCGAACAAATTTATATGTATAATAAATGTTATCTTAATAAATTATGTGTTTCATTAATAACTTAATTAAATATATTTATTTTTATATATACTAGATAGATAATTTGTATTTATTATAAAATATCAATGTAGTTAAGTTATATGTAATAAATATATTTTTCTTATATATATAACATTTATTTAGTAAATTAATAATAATAATCTTAATAGTGATACTGAAAATACTAATTTTTATAATAATAAAAATAATACTAATATTAATAATAATGATAATAATAATAATATATTTATTGTAATTATATTAAATTTACGTATATATGATAATCATACTTATAGTTAATCTATGATCATAACTTAGTTATTATTATTTTTTAATCTACATACAAAATTATATTTTTAATTAAGATTTATAATAGCTTATATCATAATCGTATTTTACTAACTTCTCATTTATATATATATATATCATAATACTTTCTTGATGATAATAATAATTACAATGGTAATAATTTTAATACTAATAATAATAATAATAATAACCAAAAATAGAAATGGGCTACCTTAAAGAATAGGTTTCAGAAAAAGAATACCCCTGCCGGGCTCGAACCCGTGACCTCTCGAAGACCCGCAAACACCCCACATTACTTAGCCATTACTACGTTTCTGAATTATATTATACCCCAATATCCTTATCTCGATTTTATTTCTGTTTTCTATCTTTCCTTCATCAATTCGTAAACCCAATCATAATCCTAAATGGAACCTCGGCCCAATCGTAGATCATAAACGACACAAGTTGAATTAAATTGAATAAAGGTATCGGTTTAGATCCTTGATGGAATAAAACAAGAACAACCGACCAATTAAAATAATAAGGAGTGGGTTATTTGTTGTACTCTGTCGGCCACATAAAAAAAAATCACGTAAAGGTAGTCTTAAATTCTTTCTTTATTTATAGACTGCACATCTAATTTATAGTAACTGTGTGTGTTTATCATTTACAGGCCGTATCTACAAATTATAGCGGCTGTGAGTGGATTAGGGTTTTGAAGAATTTATAGTAGCAAGGATTTGGGTTGTGGTAGGCTGGAACAGATGAACTGGAGAGAGAGAGGAGTTGTAGATGGTGGGTAGTTTGTTGCAGAAAATTAATCGTAGTAGTAGTTTGTTGCAGAAGAGAGAAGAAGAGAGGATGGCGGGTAAATGGAGAAGAAAGGTGGTCGATGTGGTTGTTTTCGGATAGCAGGTTTGTGATCGACCAGAAAAAGAAATAGAACGTGTAGCAGTGGTAGTAATCGAGCTCGAAAATGGTGGTTTGAAGGTGGTTCACGATTGTGGAGTGAAAGATGGTGATGTATTATGGTGCTACGGTTTAACGATAGTGGGGTGGTTGGGTTTGAATCCGACGGCAAAACAATATAGCAGCAGTAGGAAAACAAGGATGTTGGTGGTTGTTTCATGGTGTTTAGGTCTCGGTTTTATCATTAAAACAAAAGCAGGTTATGTGTTTATTTATCGTGAATTAAGTCGTGAGTAAGTTTAGAAGGTGGCTTCGAATGATGGTGATTAATGATGATGAAGTGTTATGATGGTGAGGGTGATCAATGAACCGAAGAAGGAAAGTGGATTGTGAGGTGGTGTCGGCTTTGTGGTAATTTATGATGGTATTCTATGGTGGTGAGAATGATGGTGATCGTTAAGATGGGATTCAAATCAAAAACAGATAAAGTAGATGGTTTGGGTTTTGAATTAAAACAAAAACAACACAGCAACATTCATCTTTCGTATACTATCTTCTTCTCCTCGATCACTATCATCTTCGTGATCCTTTTCATTCGCTAAACAGGAATGGAAACGAAAGTGTTGCAGGTTCGAATTTATATGGGTTGTGTGTTGGGTCTTTGGGTTGAAATGAACCAGAGATAGAAAAGGGGTCGAGCTTTAATGGTAGTATTTATGGTTTGTAGATTGGTTTGGAGTGATGATAGTTGTTCATCGAGATAAATAAAAAAATATATGAATGTGAATGACAGTTGTTTGAATAAAATGGAAACATAAAACATTTGTAGCGGTAGCAGGTAGGAAATCGATTAAATTGTTGTTAATCAATTACTAGAAGTGGATTCATTGGCTAAAGAAGTCAAGTGATTAGACAGAAGATCCTCATTCATAAGCAACCAAATAAAAGAATTTAAGAGCAGTTTATAATTTAAGTTGATTTGTACGAACGAATCAATCTTCTATAGCTGAAAACGATATGATCTGATCTACGTTCGTTATCAGTATTTATATATATTTATACGTATACAATATTTACATATCTATGTATCTGTACCAATATATGTATTTATCTATATTTCCATAACTGAAATTTGTAAATATATACGTGATTAAGTATATCTGTATATTTGCTTGTATGAATATTTATATATCTATTTATTTCTGTATTTTACATATTAAAGAAATATAATATTATACAAACATTAATATTAGATTTTTAATAACAAAATTAGTAATGTTAATAATTAATAATAATGATGATATTAATATCATAATGATGTTAGTAAGGATAATGAAAATAACAATTTTAAATAAAATGATATTTCTTTATGATTAAGTTAATAGTAATACTTTTAATAATTTAAATTAAATTTAAAATTTTACTAATAACAATGATACTAATAATGTTAATATTAGTATTTATTTTTTTTAAAGTAATAATAACAATATTACTAACTATATTTTAACTTATTTTTCAATTATCATTTATACATATATATATATATATATATATATATATATATATATATATATATATATATATATATATATATATATATATATATATACACACACACACATAACTATTTACAATTAATTATTCGTGATTCATCGAGAGCAGTCGAAAGTCATTTGCGTATATTAAACAGTTCCAACTTTTTGAGACTCAACCTTACAGACTTTGCTTATCGTGTCGGAAACATATAAAGATTAAGTTTTAAATTTGGTCGGAAATTCCCGGGTCGTCACAGTACCTACCCGTTAAAGAAATTTCGTCCCGAAATTTAAGTGAGGTGATCACGACTAACAATAAAAATGTTTTCATGACGGATATGAGTTGATAAATGGAGTTTTATCATTATTGACTAATATAGATAAAACGATTCGATTAGGTGAAGCGTACGAGTGAAGCTATCACAAAAGATTGAGATAGAGATTTAACTTTTGACGTAGTCACGGTGAATTCCAGAATTTAAGGAATTTAAAAGGAAATCTTCGTAATCTATAAGATTTGATTCTTCGGCGAATGAAGAAAATTAAGATCTCTTTAATTAAATACGGTAATCTGCCTCAATTGCTCTGTCGGATATTTCCATTATAAATTCACTTTCTACGTTCCATTAATTTTCACCACTTCTATACTTAATTCCCAAATTCAAAAGATTGTGAAAATGCTTAATCCAGTTCTGATCCTTGTCCTCATTCTTACTATCGCAACAATCATTCTCCTTTTCCAACTTCCACCGGAGGAATCTGCTTTCTTCTACTTCGCCCTTGGTGTTATAGTGTTTTTGATTCTCCCGTGTCTGTATGTTGCGGTAAACATTGATATACACGGTTTGTAATTTATGTGTTGTTATCGGGCTTTATTTTCTCTCTTATATTTTGGAGCTCTTTGCCTTTTTAATCTCTTCTCGACCTCTAGTAAAGCGAGTAATGGTCCAGAATTCATAAGTATGGAGTTTCGAATGATTATAATGTTCTAAGCAGAAAGGAATGTATTATCACGATTTGATTTGTCAAATTACCAGAATTACTGAGAATTGAACTATCAAGAATATATTTTTCTTAATATGTTCAGAGTTTAAATAGAATGAAAGAGTTATGTAACATGGCACATGATGAGGGTATGATCTACTATGAACCATCATCACGTTTCATTAGAAACTCAGCATGACTTACTGTAATATAATCACGTTGGCCGGGCGTCATTATATTATACTAACCCATGCTTCAATTCCCAACACTTCTCCAAAATTCATTCATAATTTATACTTAGATTTACAGAAGTTTCCAATATAATGAAATACAGAAAACACGAAGAGGTAGATAATTTCGGACAAGAATATTTATGAAAATATCCTCAGAAATATCGAAGATATTTATGATGATATTTTGGAATTTCTAAGTTCGAAGGTTGATGAAAAAAAAATTCCGTAAGATTTAACATGACTTCGGAGCAAGATATTCTCTAAAGATTTCATCGGATCCAGAGTTACCTGGATTCTTTGAATATAGGGTTTGGTCCTTGTATTTGTCCTTGGTCTCCTTCATGGTTAACTCAATCCATTTTTCAGTACCAAATTTTCTATCGAGCGTTCCCAACACTCCATTCTTTATCATCAAACTCTTGGCCATTTAAGCCATCTACAATTTTGCTGTTTCCTCTGCATTTAATGCTACCATATCTGAATCATTGGTTATCAATCCGAGGTGGTTTCAAAAGAATTATGTTTTTAGATGATTAAACGCTGATGGTAATATGATGGAATATGAAAGGTTCTCTGGTAATAATAAAAGAGCACGCATATATATATCAAGGTTATAATAAGGTTATTTCGAATGAAAAGTCGAAGTTGATTTGTTGGAGCTGTGACAAAATTGGCTAATTTGAAAAAGAATTGCAATGTTATTTTCAGTAATAACAATGCCAAAGGAGCTAGCACAGATACGTGTTAACCGTTTACTCAGGTTCCGAGTGTTTTCAGGTGCATAGCGATATGCATAAATCTTTCCTTTCGTAGATGAAGTGCGGTTGATTCATCCTCTCGATTGAGGTGTTTTCAAGAATCATGAAAGGTTTGAACGCAGATTGTAATCGTCAAGATACAAATGAAGTTTAAGATGAAATCAAGTGGCAAACTTCAAGAGTTGTTTAGTTTCATATGTTATAATCAATATTTTAATTCATTTTAATTGTCCAATGTTGGTAATCCGTAGTTCAAAGTCCACAGTTAACAGTTCAATAATTCATATATAGCTTAATATATAATATTTGAATTAATTAATACGTATCGTGACCCGTGTACATGTCTCAGACCCGATCACAACTCAAACTATATATATTATTTGATAATCAACCTCAACCCTGTATAGAGAACTCGATCATTACTGCATATAGAGTGTCTATGGTGAATCCAAATAATATATATAGATGTGTCGATATGATATGTCAAAACCTTGTATACGTGTCCCGATATTTAAAGTGCGTAAAATAAATAACAGAAATTAAATGACGATAAATAAAATTGCGAGAATATAAATTGCGATAATTAAATTGCGATAAATAAAATGTAATCAGTTAGCTAGGGACAGTTAGCTAGGAATAGTTAGCATGGATTCTTAACAAAATAAATTTTTTTTTCGTAGTTAATTTGTTTGTTTCTAACAAATTTTATTTTGTCTAGTGTTTTCTTTATTATGCCACTTGTTGGATTCTGATAGGTTAAAATCCAAATATGAAATTGAATGAAAATGGTTATTATGCAGTGAACGGATTCGTATCTCGGTGGTTGTAAGTAAGATAGTGAATGACTGTTGAATCAGCTTCGAATAATGTACAGTGTAGTTTATTAATGTGACCTACCCGTTAAAATATTTTCACCATTAACAGTTTGTACAAAAGAATTTTTAATTACAAACCTTATGAAAATATATATACATATATATTTTCTTCAGATGTAATCATGGATTTAATGAGTTAATATAATATTAATCTCATTTGATTTACCGTTAGAACAAGAGTATATAATCTCTAAAATATTAGAGATTACATAATCGGCATGTCGAACGAAGATAAATGATGTAGAACGTCATGTAGAACGATGATTATACTCGAGGTACAGAATGAGATGTTGAGGCATGGATTGTTGATGGTACGGGTGCTATTACTGATGGTACTGTTGGTGCCTGTGATGTTGCCGAAGCTGGTATGTTTTGCACCATATTTTCCAAAAATCATTACTTAGGCGAGAATCTCGTTGACTTCTTCGATTACTCCGGGATGATTGTCGGTAAGAACGAGCGAATGAATAAGGTTTAGAATCTAAGATAGTATGTAATCATGACGAGATATTCGGGAAATGAGGGTGAAAATGGTATTCCGGATTGGTTCACTGGTAAGTGCTTCAGGTTCATCGCTAAGAGGTAAATTCGGTTGGTGAAAAGGATCTCCTTCTTCGCGTCTCCATTGATTAAGTTGAATACGAACCCCTCAGATGAATTGGGGATGGCTGATTAATTGATTCATTCTGGTGACACCGCTTTCGGAGCTTAGGTGAATATCCATGTCGAAATAGCTGTCGGAATAACTATCGGAATAGCTATCGAAATCTGAGGGACTCGAATTGGCTGAGGGATTCATCTCGTATGATCAGATGAAGGATTTTTGATAAGAAATAGATTATAGGATGTAGATTAGTACCCTGAAATACATAATTTACATATGCATATGTAATACTAAAATCCCATAAGTTACGGAGGAATCTACGGAAGCTGTCAGGCAACGTCTACAGTAACAAATACGCTAAGATATGAATTATCAGATACGCTAAGATATGAATTTTGTCTATACACTATTCATGCAATCATTGCAGTAAGATATGTCTAGACTAAGAATGATAAGCAGGTAATTTCCTAAGGATGTTAAACAGATAATTTCTGACATAAATGATAAGCAAAACTTTTGACATGCAGACACTGTCGAAGTCCAGACTCACTAATGCATCATAGCGACTATCAGTTAGACACACTAATGCAAGACCTGGTTCACTAAGACCACCGCTCGGATACCAACTGAAACGACCCGTCCTAATCCATCTGGACGAAGTCTTCAACAGTTGGTCCCATTGCGAGGTTCTGACCTCTATATGCCATGCACGACTCCATGTAATATGAGCAAATGCACAGCAGAATATTTCTTTCGTACCTGATAATAAACATACTTTAAAGTGTCAACCAAAAGGTTGGTGAGTTCATTAGTTTATCAAAAACAATCATTTCCAATAATATAATAGACCCCAAGATTTTCATTTCTCATAAATATACATCTCATATCAGGCATTTCGCAAACTGCATAGAGATAAAAATCATTCATATGGTGAACGCTTGATAACCAAACTAACAGGATGCATATAGAATATCCCCATCATTCCGGGACTCTCATCGGACATGATAATCGAAGTACTAAAGCATTCGTAACCCGAATGGGACGTGTCAAGGTCCATAGATCTATCTTTAGGATTCGCGTCAATTAAGGGCCATTTCCCTAATTCTTAGGCTACCAAACTAATAAGGGGCATTTCGATTCGATAATCCAACCATAGAATGTAGTTTCGATTACTTGTGTCTATTTCGTAAAAAATTTATAAAAGCAACGCATGTATTCTCAGTCCCAAAAATATATAATGCAAAAGCATTTAAAAAGGGAGCAAATGAAACTCACAATACTGTATTTTGTAGTAAAAATACATATGACATCATTTAACAATTGTAGGGTTGACCTCAGATTCACGAACCTATATCTAGTATAAATATTAACACCAAATAGTAATCGAACAAATTTATATGTATAATAAATGTTATCTTAATAAATTATGTGTTTCATTAATAACTTAATTAAATATATTTATTTTTATATATACTAGATAGATAATTTGTATTTATTATAAAATATCAATGTAGTTAAGTTATATGTAATAAATATATTTTTCTTATATATATAACATTTATTTAGTAAATTAATAATAATAATCTTAATAGTGATACTGAAAATACTAATTTTTATAATAATAAAAATAATACTAATATTAATAATAATGATAATAATAATAATATATTTATTGTAATTATATTAAATTTACGTATATATGATAATCATACTTATAGTTAATCTATGATCATAACTTAGTTATTATTATTTTTTAATCTACATACAAAATTATATTTTTAATTAAGATTTATAATAGCTTATATCATAATCGTATTTTACTAACTTCTCATTTATATATATATATATATATATATCATAATACTTTCTTGATGATAATAATAATTACAATGGTAATAATTTTAATACTAATAATAATAATAACCAAAAATAGAAATGGGCTACCTTAAAAAATAGGTTTCAGAAAAAGAATACCCCTGCCGGGCTCGAACCCGTGACCTCTCGAAGACCCGCAAACACCCCACACCACATAACCATTACTACGGTTCTGAATTATATTATACCTCAATATCCTTATCTCGATTTTATTTCTGTTTTCTATCTTTCCTTCATCAATTCGTAAACCCAATCATAATCCTAAATGGAACCTCGGCCCAATCGTAGATCATAAACGGCCCAAGTTGAATTAAATTGAATAAAGGTATCGGTTTAGATCCTTGATGGAATAAAACAAGAACAACCGACCAATTAAAATAACAAGGAATGGGTTATTTGCTGTACTCTATCGGCCACATAAAAAAAATCACGTAAAGGTAGTCTTGAATTCTTTCTTTATTTATAGACTGCACATCTAATTTATAGTAACTGTGTGTGTTTATCATTTACAGGCCGTATCTACAAATTATAGAGGCTGTGTGTGGATTAGGGTTTCGAAGAATTTATAGTAGCAAGGATTTGGGTTGTGGTAGGCTGGAACAGACGAACTGGAGAGAGAGAGGGGTTGTAGATGGTGGTTCGTTGTTTTTTCAAACAGAAAATTAGTCGTAGTAGTAGTTTGTTGCAGAAGAGAGAAGAAGAGATGATGGCGGGTAAATGGAGAAGAAAGGTGGTCGATGTGGTTGTTTTCGGATAGCAGGTTTGTGATCGACCAGAAAAGGAAATAGAACGTGTAGCAGTGGTAGTAATCGAGCTCGAAAATGGTGGTTTGAAGGTGGTTCACGATTGTGGAGTGAAAGATGGTGATGTATTATGGTGCTACGGTTTAACGATAGTGGGGTGGTTGGGTTTGAATCCGACGGTAAAACAATATAGCAGCAGTAGGAAAACAAGGATGTTGGTGGTTGTTTCATGGTGTTTGGGTCTCGGTTTTATCATTAAAACAAAAGCAGGTTATGTGTTTATTTATCGTGAATTAAGTCGTGAGTAAGTTTAGAAGGTGGCTTTGAATGATGGTGATTAATGATGATGAAGTGTTATGATGGTGAGGGTGATCAATGAACCGAAGAAGGAAAGTGGATTGTGAGGTGGTGTCGGCTTTGTGGTAATTGATGATGGTATTCTATGGTGGTGAGAATGATGGTGATCGTTAAGATGGGATTCAAATCAAAAACAGATAAAGTAGATGGTTTGGGTTTTGAATTAAAACAAAAACAACACAGCAACATTCATCTTTCGTATACTATCTTCTTCTCCTCGATCACTATCATCTTCGTGATCCTTTTCATTCGCTAAACAGGAATGGAAACGAAAGTGTTGCAGGTTCGAATTTATATGGGTTGTGTGTTGGGTCTTTGGGTTGAACTGAACCAGAGATAGAAAAGGGGTCGAGCTTTAATGGTAGTATTTATGGTTTGTAGATTGGTTTGGAGTGATGATAGTTGTTCATCGAGATAAATAAAAAAATATATGAATGTGAATGACAGTTGTTTGAATAAAATGGAAACATAAAACATTTGTAGTGGTAGCAGGTAGGAAATCGATTAAATTGTTGTTAATCAATTACTAGAAGTGGATTCTTTGGCTAAAGAAGTCAAGTGATTAGACAGAAGATCCTCATTCATAAGCAACCAAATAAAAGAATTTAAGAGCAGTTTATAATTTAAGTTGATTTGTACGAACGAATCAATCTTCTATAGCTGAAAACGATATGATCTGATTTACGTTCGTTATCAGTATTTATATATATATACGTATACAATATTTACATATCTATGTATCTGTACCAATATATGTATTTATCTATATTTCCATAACTGAAATTTGTAAATATATACGTGATTAAGTATATCTATATATTTGCTTGTATGAATATTTATATATCTACTTATTTCTGTATTTTACAAATTAAAGAAATATAATATTATACAAACATTAATATTAGATTTTTAATAACAAAATTAGTAATATTAATAATTAATAATAATGATGATATTAATATCATAATGATGTTAGTAACGATAATGAAAATAACAATTTTAAATAAAATGATATTTCTTTATGATTAAGTTAATAATAATACTTTTAATAATTTTAAATTAAATTTAAAATTTTACTAATAATAATGATACTAATAATGTTAATATTAGTATTTATTTTTTTTAAAGTAATAATAACAATATTACTAACTATATTTTAACTTATTTTTCAATTATCATTTATATATATATATATATATATATATATATATATATATATATATATATATATATATATATATACACACACACATAACTATTTACAATTAATTGTTCGTGATTCGTCGAGAGCAGTCGAAGGTCATTTGCATATATTAAACAGTTCAAACTTTTTGAGACTCAACCTTACAGACTTTGCTTATCTTGTCGGAAACATATAAAGATTAAGTTTTAAATTTGGTCGGAAATTCCCGGGTCGTCACAGCCACCCCTTGGACCCCGCTATCGGGGGCGCTGCCCCCGAACCTCCGTCATAATCAAGATAAGTTCAAACAATTGTGCACTCCACACTTTCCCCAAACTTGTTCGATATTTAACAAGGTTATTTTGGTTAACAAATTAATCCCATTACAATTAAATCACATTTGTGACACAAATCACCAACAATGAATATATCTTGACATGATATATATACTTTAAAATGTCGTTACAACGATAATCGTTACATATATGTCCATATATATATATCAACATATAGTTTTTACAAGTTTTAACGTTCGTGAATCGCCGGTCAACTTGGGTGGTCAATTGTCTACATGAAACTCATTTTAAATAATCAAGTCTTAACAAGTTTGATTGCTTAACATGTTAGAAACATTTAATCATACAAAAATAGTTTTCATTTAATATATAATCATGGAATAATCATGGAAAAGTTCGGGTGACTACACATTAAGGTTAATGTCGGTTACCAGGTGTTCAATCCATATGAATGATTTTTATGCAGATGGCTATACGCATGCATGATGTTTATGAGAAATGGAAATATGAAATTTTGTGGTCTATTAAAATTATGGAAATGATTAATTACGATAAATTAATGAATTCACCAACCTTTTGGTTGACACTTTTAAGCATGTTTATTCTCAGGTATTAAAGAAATCTTCCGTTGTGCATTTGCTCAATTTAAAGATATTATTTGGAGTCATTCATGGCATATTTCAAAAGACGTTGCATTCAAGTCGTTGAGTTCAATAAAGAATATTATTAAGTAAATGACAAGGTGAATTTCAAAACTCCTTATTACCATTAGGGTGATGATTCGTATACCACCAAAATTATCCACACACCACCAAATGTGTGTACAACCTTCTAAAACATATTTAGTGGTATATGGATAAAAGCTAGTGGTGTACGGTGGTGTACGAATCACTCCCTTTACCATTAATGTGGAATGAATTAAGATAATTTTAACCATAGTAAAAAAAAAGGTCGTTAACAAGCATAAGTGTAACTACGGGTCCTTCCTACTCAAACCCAACAGAATATCGAAGTCTCGCCGGTGCATTACAATACTTGACTTTTACTCGACCTAATATTTCGTATGTCGTACATCAAATTTTTTTACATATGCACGACCCAAAAGACTGCCATATGCAAGCCCTTAGACGCATACTACGTTATATCTGTGGTACCATCAGTCATGGTTTACAGCTCACTAAAAGTTCACTATCCTCACTTTTCTCTTATATTGATGCGAATTGAGGCGGATGCCCGAACACGCGACGCTCAACTTCTGGTTATGGTGTATTTAATCTCGTTTCATGGTCCATTAAACGTCATCAAACCGTCTCGCGAGTCAGCGCCGAAGCAGAATATCGGGGTGTGGCAAATGTTGTGTTTGAATCATGTTGGATTCGAAACTTACTCCTTGAGCTTCGATGTCAACTAAATAAGGCTACAATTGTTTTTTGTGATAATGTAAGTGCAATTTTTTTGTCGGGAAATCCAGTTCAACACCGGCACACTATACACATTGAAATGGATATTCATTTCGTTCGTGAAAGTGTGGCTCGAGGTCAAATTAGGGTACTTCACATTCCTACTCGTTTTTAAATTGCTGACATATTTACAAAAGGTTTACCAAGAGTTTTATTTGAAGACTTCTGGGATAGTTTGAACGTACGCCCACCCTCCCGCTCAAACTGAGGGGCTATATTAGCCAACATTAGTCAACGCATATATTAGCTGTATCATTATAGTCGATATATTATATTTAGAGCAGGGGATGGGTTGGAAACAGCCAGGGAGTAATCCTGCTGGGCTGCGTACATCAGAGTATGGGGTCGGATTACTCGCCCTCCCGGGTAGCCCGAACAGGGAAAACCTTCTACCTTTACCTTTACCTTTACCATTATATTTAGAGCAAGTGTATAATAGCTAAGCAAGTGATAGGAAAGATGTATTCTTCCCATATATATAGGATAGTTTGTTAAGATACGATGGCCAATGTATTAGCGTATACGAACGATTGTAAACATAGAATTCATTCAATCAATATTACTTATAGTATTTCGGGTGGTAACAGGTATATCCATGGATTATAAATTATCATTCATATCTGATCCACGAAATATTTGGATCATCCATATCCATATCCAATAATCGTCCATTTACATCATCCACATCCATTATAAATGAATAGGATCGGGTGGATATTCATGAATTGAATATCCATTGTCATCCCCAAGGTTGTAAAAAACGCTATTCGGGGATTAATCGGTCGGGACATTTGAAGGATTAATCGGAAATTCGGGGATTAATCGGGATTAATCGAATGTTGACCAATGTTGACTTTTAAGTATAAATATAATAAAAATAAATAATAACTATAAATATATTAAATATAGAAGTTTCAAAAAATAAATAATTCATTAAATAATTTTTTTTACCGAATTAATCCCGTTTAATCGTGTTTGACCGAATTAATTGGCGTTGACCGTTTTTATAGCGAATTACATTAAACTTAACGCAAGTGTTAAATTTCCGTTTAATCCCCGATTAATCGCCGTTTAATCCCCTTTTTTGCAACATTGGTCATCCCTATCCACTGAAGAATTATTTTATTATAGTTATCATTTGAGAAACGATAATTAGAGTATTCACGTAGAAATATGAGTTAGTCTTGTGTACTTTATTGCCCAACTGGGCTAGGAAAATACAAATACAAAATACAAGATTGAAGATGAGATTTATAGAAATAGAAATAGAAATTAGTGGGCAGTGACACACTTTATTGGAGTAGGAGGGGCTCATGGTCCCCCTAAAAGATTTTGTTCTTAGTAGCCGTTTCTTTAGTTTTAGAGATTAATACATGAGACACGTTGTAATCTTGACCCGTAAATAAAAGTTAGAACGTGGGTCATCGATTTTTTAATTATAAGCGTATTGGGCTTCTGACCATTTTCCTTGATTCACATTCGTTAGCTTACAACGTCTATAAAAACATGTTTTATTTATTATAATTTTATATTATTAGATGTGTGTATTACATAGTATATACTATAAGAGACTACATGTTTTGCTTGAATTATTTTGGCCCTTTCAACATTAGTGTTCAAGCTCCGTCACTATTAATGGGCCTCTTACTGTCTTTTATAAAAGGAACTTTTTCATACCTTTTTTCATACGTAGTGAAAAGGAAACATTTTGCTAATACTGATTTGCATTAGCTAATTCATCACTAAATTTGACAAGCAAGGGCCGATGTTTTTTTTATTTTTTAAAAGCAGATATTATTATCACGAAATTGTACAAAAGAGGGGCAAGGACGGATGTTTTAAAAGGCACAGAGAGGCAACTGCTCCCATTTAATCTTGATTAAGGAATAGAATTTATAGTTATTTGAGTTACAAATGTTTAGTCTTTTGAATAAATTAAAAGGGAGTTCATATAAGAGCGATATGACCAGTGGCGATTCCAGGATGAAAAATCAATGGGGTTCCAAAAAAAATTTTCAAAACAAATTATATTTTAAGGGTACTTTAGTGGTTATTTACCTTAATAAATCCATAAATTTTATAAATATATGAGGTCCTATAGTTAAATTTAATGGTTTCCTATACAATTTTAAAAGTAAATAGTGTAAACAAAAATTAATTTAATGGAGTCATGGAACCCCATAAAACCATATGTGGAGTCGCCACCCATATGTGGAGTTGTGGAGTTTATATAAATCAAATTTATCATGAACTTTCTTATCTTTTCTATATCTCTCAATCATTTTTCAACTAAAATCAATTTTTAACTAAAAAAGTATCGTAAGTTTAAGTCTATGTATAAATTTCCACACCCCTAAAATGTATATTAAAGCTCCGCCATTGTTTGACGAGGTCTTTAAATGTATTAATTGTATTTTGTAGTTGTTTTTTTTCCCAAAAAAAATAGATAAACTTTCATATAACAAAAGAAAGTTCATCAAAAGAATGAGACCTCCTTTAAACATATAAACCAAGAATCCCGAACATAATAATTAATCTAAGCCTAAGCAAAACTCGATAAACGAACTATCAAATCAAAACACTTACGAAACGCTAAAGATGTAATACCCCGTCAAAATGTGGCATTGACGTGCTGTATTACCAGAGGTCAAAGTCTGATCGATGCAAGCTATATGCAACGTTTTAAAAACAATAGTGGCATTTTATTCAAAAACCAAACGTTTTACAATACTTAAAGAAAACCAACAAAGTACTAATCAAAACCAAATGTATTTAAATGTAAAGACATAATGCCACTATCAAAATTTAAACAAATCTTCATTTCCAAATGCATGACCTCTACTGCCTTACTAGCTAGAGCGGAAGCATTCCCAAATTACCTGAGAATAAACATGTAAAAACGTCAACACAAAGGTTGAGTGAATCATAGGTTTAAGTAGTATAAAGTATAGAGTATAGACCACAAGATTTGTTTGTTTGCATGCTTTGCCGGCATCTTTAAAAATATAAAAAGATTCTATAAGTTTGAGCACCCAGTAACTAAGCCTTAACATTTTTTTAGTACCCCTGTTGTTATGTACACCTAATCAAAATGTACTACCTCAAATATTATACGCCCGTTAAGTTTAGGTTAGTTTCTAACCCGGACGGACGGGGATGTCAAGCCCTATGGATCCATATACACCTATTCGCGCCCACCAGTTCTTTAAACTGATAGCTACTAGTTACCAAAGCTAAGAGATTTTCGGTTATAACTCAACATAGAATGTAAGTTTAGCACTTGTGTCTACTTGTAAAACAGAAAAAGACATGTATTCTCACCCCAAAAACAGTTTATAAAATAGTTAAAAAGTTGGGGCTATGACTCACCTTATGAGCACAGTAAACAGTATGATAGTAAATAGCAGCGATAGTCCAAAGTTGTCAACCTATCATCATTAGGTTTAAGTTAGTTGGATCATCATGGTCATCATCATCATCGTTATCATTATAGTTATGTGTTTGATATATATGTTCATATTTATTACCGATGTTTCTTTCTAAAGTTTTCAATGTTAACTACTCCCACAGTTTAGATGTTGCATAACTCAAACGATCCTTGTTGCTATCAAGTAAGTCAATGGACAGCCAGATGTAACCGAGGGCCAGGACTCTTGATTCGACTTTAAGTCGTGACATTCGAGATCCACAACCTTATCCCAAACTGGCAACCTAGACACCATCCATGACCGTAAGTAGCGGTGAGTCTTGTGAAAGTCATACACTATTTGTTTGTGATTTTTAATTCCACGTAAGTTCTAGTAAGTATAGGAATACATCACTTGTTTATTTCCGTTTTCGATATATATTATATTACCCTTTTATAATATTTAAGTCATATTATAATTTCTTTATATTATTTCTTTTCATATATATATATATATATATATATATATATATATATATATATATATATATATATATATATATATATATTTACACACAAACACATATACTTCTAATTATGTAGTACGTATATATGTATCTACATCTATACATGCATGCACTCATGTATACATGTATATCTACATATACGCATAAACATAATCTTTCATATATATCTATATGTTTCACATATACAATATCATATTCATGTTAGGGTTTTACGAATAAAATATATACATACATTTAATATTTTATACTTTTCACATAACACACAACTCATAGTCTTATATTTAAATAAGTTTTATCGTAAAATATAAGTATTTATGTACCACACTTTGTTATCTTAATTCATAAAACATTATATATAAAATTTTAGCTATATACTTTATATAATAATATATAGTTCAGGGGTTAAATAGTAAATATATAATTCTTTTAAATTATTTTGTAACTATTAATAAAGATCAGGGACCAAAGTGTAAAAATCAAAATTTTAATCACCATGTTCTTCTTTTTCTCTTCCTAATCGAGCAGCAGGTTCCATTTTTTTTTTTAATTCAAAATAATCTATATTATAATCTCTTAATTTTTATATCAATATTAGTGTTTCATATTCATAACCATAATAGTATAAGTATATAAATTTAAACAGTTAAGGTTATGATTCCATACCGAACAAGAACGAGAGAGATGATGTTAGAAGGTGGTGGCGTGAACAACAGAAGATGAGCAGCAGTGGCAGCCCAAAACCTTCGGTTTGGTTGCTATTTCACGAACAGAAACACAGCAGCAGCAGCTGCAAACTATGGTGGGTTTGGATGGTGATAAGTGGCGATAGTGTGGTGATGTTTAGCGGCCAGAAATAGCAACAAAAAGGCTGCTGTAGGTGGCGGTTTACAGCAGCAAATAGGTGGTGGTGGTGGCAGTTTGTGGCTGCAAAAGACAGCAGCAAGTGGCGGTGATGGTGGTTGTTTTTGGTGGTCGGCGGTGGTGATGTGAGGGAGGTGATGGTTGCCGAGTTTAAGAGGAAGAGGAGGAGAATTTTGGGAGCTTTTTGAGAGGTGAATTGTGAATGAGGAATGGGTGAGTCTATGGGTGTTTATATAGGGTAGCAATTAGAGGTGAGTTAGGATTAGTATGAGATTAGGATTAGGCTTTAGAAGTTTTAAGAAGGTTATGACTTTTTGGTTTAGGATAAAGCTTCAAGTGTTTGAGTAGGATTAGGACTTCATTAGATTATTCTAGATTTAGAATTAGATAATTACATTTAATTAATTTGTTCCATTTATTTATTTATTTTGCCGAAAATATATATATTTATATATATAGTTTTGTTTTTTTATATTATATATATATATATATATATATATATATATATATATATATATATATATATATATATATATATATATATATATATATATATTAATTTTACAAATGTACATCCGAGTCCTTGTACATTTTATTCGCGTTAGTCCTTCGTTAAATTTTTATTGATGATGACGAGCCATGATTGTTAGTTTAGGTAACCTCGTTACCCATTTCATTACTTTCATTAGTTTCGGTTTTCTAACCGAGTAAGTTTGCTTTGGACAACCTAAGTTTCAAGTTCGTTAAAAAAAAAATGATCGAAAAAGTTGGGGTGTTATAGTACCTACCCGTTATTAGAAATTTGCTTTGGTCATTGCCGTCATCTGGCGTTTCGTTTGTAAATAAGTGAGGATATTTTTCTCTCATGTGATCTTCACGTTCCCACGTAGTCTCGGGTCCTCGAAGCGCGTTCCGTCGAACTTTGACGATTGGTATTCTACTTTGATGAAGTCCTTTGACGTTTCGGTCAACGATTTCCGCGGGTTTTTCAATAAAGTTCAGTTTGTCGTCAACTTGGATTTCTTCAAGTGGGATGATAAGGTCCTCCTTCGCTTAGCACTTTTTCAAATTCGACACATGAAACGTATCGTGTATTACAGCGAGTTGTTGAGGTAATTCTAGTCGATAGGCCACTGGCCCAATACGTTCGTTGATCTTGAAAGGCCCCACATATCTTGGGCTCAGCTTTCCTCGTTTGCCAAAGCGTATCACACCTTTCCACGGTGACACCTTTAGCAGGACCATGTCGTTTTCTTGGAATTCTAATGGTTTTCTTCTGATGTCAGCATAACTCTTTTGACGACTTCGGGCTGTCTCTAGCCTTTGCTTAATCTTTACAATGTGTTCGGTCGTCTCGTGGATGATCTCGGGACCATTCAACTGTCGGTCACCCACTTCATTCCAATAGATTGGCGATCTACATTTTTGCCCATAGAGTGCCTCGAACGGTGCAGCTTGGATACTTGAATGATGGCTGTTATTATAAGAAAACTCAGCTAATGGCAGGAATCAGTCCCATCCTTTTCCAAAATCAATAACACATACTCGTAACATATCTTCGAGCGTTTGAATCGTTCTCTCGCTTTGTCCATCTGTTTGAGTATGGTAAGCAGTACTCATGTCTAACTGCGTTCCCAAAGTTTCTTGTAACGACTTCCAAAATCTAGAAGTAAAACGGCTATCGTGATTCAAAATAATAGAAACAAGCACACCATGCCTTGAAACTACCTCCTTGAAATACAACTGAGCAAGCTTTTCCATCTTGTCAGTTTCCTTCATCGGTAAAAAGTGAGCTGATTTGGTGAGACGGTTAACAATCACCCAAATCGTATCATAGCCATTCACAGTTTTTGGCAACTTCGTAATGAAATCCATGGTAATCCGTTCCCACTTCCACTCGGGAATCTCAGGCTGTTGCAGTAGCCCAGAAGGTTTATGGTGTTCAGCTTTAACTTTAGAGTAAGTCAAGCACATGCTTACATAGGTAGCAATATTCGCTTTCATTCCAGGCCACCAATATAACATTTTTATATCATGATACATCTTGTCAGCACCTGGGTGAATCGAATACCTTGTCATATGTGCCTCATCAAGTACTTTCTTTCTTACTTCGCTAATTCTTGAGACCCAAATTCTTTCAGCAAAGTAACGAGTTCCATCTCCTTTAATTTCGAACTGCTTGTCTAAACCTCTAAGAGATTCTTCCTTCTTATTTTCTTCTTTAAGCGCTTCAAGTTGGACATCTCGAATTTGTGTAGTCAAATTGGTATGGACAATCAGATTTAAAGCTCTAACTCATAAAGGTTTAACCCTTTCTTTTTGGCTTAGGGCGTTAGCCACTACATTTGCTTTATCAGGGTGATATCGGATGTCGTAATCGTAATCATTTAATAACTCAACCCAGCGTCGTTGCCTCATGTTGAGTTGTTTTTGGTTCAGAATATGCTGCAAACTCTTATGATCAGTAAAGATGGTACACTTGGTTCCATAAAGATAGTGTCTCCACATTTTGAGTGCGAAGACCACAGCACCAAGTTCTAAATCATGTGTGGTGTAGTTTTATTCGTGAATCTTTAGTTGACGGGAGGCGTAAGCAATGACCTTTTTCCGTTGCATCAAGACATAGCCAAAACCTTGGCGGGATGCGTCACAGTATACAACAAA
The DNA here is from genome assembly GCF_046630445.1 of Rutidosis leptorrhynchoides. Lineage (NCBI taxonomy): Eukaryota > Viridiplantae > Streptophyta > Magnoliopsida > Asterales > Asteraceae > Rutidosis > Rutidosis leptorrhynchoides. The sequence goes on from NC_092339.1 coordinate 351,966,778, forward strand.
GTCATCGTTTCCTTCGGGTAGGGACAGGATAGGAGCATATGTTAACTTCTATTTCAGAAGTTGGAAAGCAGCTTCATGCACATCGGACCACTCATATTTCTTGCCTTTATGAGTCAAGGCAGTCAATGGTCGTGCAATTTTTGAGAACCCTTCAATGAATCTCCTGTAATAGCCAGCAAGACCTAAGGATTGTTGCACTTGGGTTAGCGTCTTAGGTGCTTCCAGTGTCTAATAGATTCAATCTTCATTGGATCCACTTGTATCCCTTGGCTACTAACCACGTGACCAAGGAATTGTACCTTCGATAGCCAAAACTCGCACTTTGAAAACTTTGCGTACAATTGTTCCTTCTCGAGTAGTTCCAATAGTAATCTCAGATGTTGCTCATGTTCCGCTTTACTCTTCGAGTGTACCAATATGTCATCGATGAACACGATTACAAAGTTGTCCAGATAGGGCTTGCATACACGATTTATAAGGTCCATGAACACTGCAGGTGCATTTGTTAACCCGAATGGCATCACTAGGAATTCGTAATGGCCATAGTGAGTTCTAAATGCTGTCTTGGAGATATCTTCATTCTTCACCCTCAATTGGTGATAACCAGATCTCAAATCGATCTTAGAGTATACGGATGACCCTTGTAGTTGGTCGAATAGATCGTCGATTCTCGGTAGTGGATACCTATTCTTGATAGTTAACTTATTCAACTCGCGATAGTCGATACACATTCGTAGGGATCCATCCTTCTTCTTGACAAAGAGAATGGGGGCTCCCCACAGAGATGAGCTCGGTCGGATGAAACCTCTATCCAACAATTCTTGAAATTGGTTGGACAATTCTTTTAGTTTCGATGGTGCCAATCTGTATGGTGATCGTGCAACTGGTGCAGCTCCGGGTACGAGATCTATTTGGAATTCTACCGATCTATGAGGTGGAAGACCAGGTAGTTCTTCGGGAAATACGTTCGGGAATTCTCTAACAATTGGTACATCTTCAATTCGCTTTTCTTCGGTCTCGATCTCTTTCACGTGTGCAAGGATAGCTTGATAGCCTTTCCTTAAATACTTTTGTGCCTTCATGTACGAAATCAGGTTAAGTTTTACGCTGGTTTTATCTCCATAAACCATCAAATTCTCTCCATTATCAAGGGGTATGCGAATCGCCTTTTCGAAACACACGACCTCGGCTCTATTCTTAGACAACCAGTCCATTCCTATTACTACATCAAAACTTCCTATTTCAATAGGCATCAGGTCCACCAAAAATGATTTCCCTTCTAAAACTAAGGTACAGTCTTTGTAGATTTTATTAGCTTCATAAGTTTACCGTTCACCAGTTCAATACAGTACTTAGTGTCTATAGGTACATGGGTTTTATCAAGCATGCAACTAGATTCTATGGATACGAAACTTCTATTGGCACCACAATCATACAGTACTGAAACAATGTGATTGTTTAGAAGAAACGTACCAGCAACCAAGTCGGGGTCCTCATGAGCCTCGTGAACATTGATATTGAAGGCTCTTCCTCTTCCTTTCTCTGGTCCTTTCTTGTTTGGACATTCATTTCTAAAATGCCCCTTCTGACCGCACTCATAACACGTCTTCACGGCACCATCATTAGTAGTAGGAGGATTTGCAGTACCAGTAGTCTTTAACCAGCAGTTCTTGGTCAGGTGCCCTATTTTCTTGCACTTTCCACAAGTCACAGTGCATCTTCCCTCATGGTGTCTCTCACACCTTGAACAGTAAGGAGCCTTTCCTTGATACCCCTTTCCAGAAACTTCCTGCTTTTTGGATGACTGGGAGTTATAATTTCCAGTCCACTTCCTCTTATTATCCCAGATTTTACCTCGGCAGCATTCAGTTGAGTAAATTGATCCATGAGATCATTTTCCATATTAATGGTCTCTTGCAAAGTTTGGGGTTTAGAAGCATGAACACTACCTTGAATGTTTTCAGAGAGACCCTTAACATAACGGTCGATTTTCTTCCATTCAGTTGGGACCATTCCCAGATACAGCAGAATCAATTCCAAATAGCGGTTGGTGTAAGTAGCAAGATCAGTCCCAATAACCTTTAGATCTCATAACTCAGCCTCCATCTTCTTAACTTCATTATCGGGACAATACTCAGCAGTCATACGGGTTTTGATGTCTTCCCGAGGGATGGCATGAGCAGCCTCGAGACCCATAGGTCGAGCAATAGAATTCCACCAGGTCAAGGCCTTACCTTCCAGTGTGGAAGTAGCAAACTTTACCTAGTTAGCTTGAGCACAGTTACTAATACTAAACACTGACTCCATCTTCTCAATCTAATGGGTTAGACCCACTGGTCCTTCAGTGCCTTTGAATGGCAGTGGCTTACAAGCCATAAACTCCTTGTAAGTGCAGTTTTGTCTCGTGTTCGATCCTCCAGGAATATTAGCCAATGCAGCGGAGACACCTTCATTGATAAGTGCTCGGAGTTCTTCAGGAATGTAAGTACGTCTTCCAGACATTGTTCTTCAAACAATAAATACAGAGTTAGCATCCCTAGATATATATGCATATTGTCAAATAGTTGGGGTAATTTCTCCATTCGGAGGAGGTCGTAGTAGCTCGGTGAATGGTTAAGACTTTCGTCCTCAGAGTCGGAGAGAATGATGGGGTTAGTATTGACATATTATCTAAAAGAAAACAAGTAAATCTAGAGTAACAAGTAAGTAAGGCAACTTATAATCGTCTAGTTATAGATTAGGCTTATTAACGTATCCTATAGGCACACACACTAATGCATCCTAATTCCCTATAACCAGAGCTCTGATACCAACTGTAATAACCCGTCAAAATGTGGCATTGACGTGCTGTATTACCAGAGGTCAAAGTCTGATCGATGCAAGCTATATGCAACGCTTTAAAAACAATAGTGGCATTTTATTCAAAAACTAAACGTTTTACAATACTTAAAGAAAACCAACAATGTACTAATCAAAACAAAATGTATTTAAAATGTAAAGACATAATGCCACTATCAAAATTTAAACAAATCTTCATTTCCAAATGCATGACCTCTACTGCCTTACTAGCTAGAGCGGAAGCATTCCCTAATTACCTGAGAATAAACATGTAAAAACGTCAACACAAAGGTTGAGTGAATCATAGGTTTAAGTAGTATAAAGTATAGAGTATAGACCACAAGATTTGTTTGTTTGCATGCTTTGCCGGCATCTTTAAAAATATAAAAAGATTCTATAAGTTTGAGCACCCAGTAACTAAGCCTTAACATTTTTTTAGTACCCCTGTTGTTATGTACACCTAACCAAAATGTACTACCTCAAATAGTATACGCCCGTTAAGTTTAGGTTAGTTTCTAACCCGGATGGACGGGGATGTCAAGCCCTATGGATCCATATACACCTATTCGCGCCCACCAGTTCTTTAAACTGATAGCTACTAGTTACCAAAGCTAAGGGATTTTCGGTTATAACTCAGCATAGAATGTAAGTTTAGCACTTGTGTCTACTTGTAAAACAGAAAAAGACATGTATTCTCACCCCGAAAACAGTTTATAAAATAGTTAAAAAGTTGGAGCTATGACTCACCTTATGAGCACAGTAAACAGTATGATAGTAAATAGCAGCGGTAGTCCAAAGTTGTCAACCTATCATCATTAGGTTTAAGTTAGTTGGATCATCGTGGTCATCATCATCATCGTTATCATTATAGTTATGTGTTTGATATATATGTTCATATTTATTACCGATGTTTCTTTCTAAAGTTTTCAATGTTAACTACTCCCACAGTTTAGATGTTGCATAACTCAAACGATCCTTGTTGCTATCAAGTAAGTCAATGGACAGCCAGATGTAACCGGGGGCCAGGACTCTTGATCCGACTTTAAGTCGTGACATTCGAGATCCACAACCTTATCTCAAACTGGCAACCTAGAAACCATCCATGACCGTAAGTAGCGGTGAGTCTCGTGAAAGTCATACGTTATTTGTTTGTGATTTTTAATTCCACGTAAGTTCTAGTGAGTATAGGAATACATCACTTGTTTATTTCCGTTTTCGATATATATTATATTACCCTTTAATAATATTTAAGTCACATTATAATTTCTTTATATTATTTCTTTTCATATATATATATATATATATATATATATATATATATATATATATATTTACACACATACACATATACTTCTAATTATGTAGTACGTATATATGTATCTACATCTATACATGCGTGCACTCATATATACATGTATATCTACATATACGCATAAACATAATCTTTCATATATATCTATATGTTTCACATATACAATATCATATTCATGTTAGGGTTTTACGAATAAAATATATACATACATTTAATATTTTATACTTTTCACATAACACACAACTCATAGTCTTATATTTAAATAAGTTTTATCGTAAAATATAAGTATTTATGTACCACACTTTGTTATCTTAATTCATAAAACATTATATATATAAAATTTTAGCTATATAATTTATATAATAATATATAGTTCAGGGGTTAAATAGTAAATATATAATTCTTTTAAATTATTTTGTAACTATTAATAAAGATCAGGGACTAAAGTGTAAAAATCAAAATTTTAATCACCATGTTCTTCTTTTTCTCTTCCTAATCGAGCAGCAGGTTCCTTTTTTTTTTTAATTCAAAATAATCTATATTATAATCTCTTAATTTTTATATCAATATTAGTGTTTCACATTCATAACCATAATAGTATAAGTATATAAATTTAAACAGTTAAGGTTATGATTCCATACCGAACAAGAACGGGAGAGATGATGTTTGAATGTGGTGGCGTGAACAACAGAAGATGAGCAGCAGAGGCAGCCCAAAACCTTCGGTTTTGGTGCTGTTTCACGAACAGAAACACAGCAGCAGCAGCTGCAAACTGTGGTGGGTTTGGATGGTGATAAGTGGCGATAGTGTGGTGATGTTTGGCGGCCGGAAATAGCAACAAAAAGGCTGCTGCAGGTGGCGGTTTACAGCAGCAAACAGGTGGTGGTGGTGGCGGTTTGTGGCTGCAAAAGACAGCAGCAAGTGGCGGTGATGGTGGTTGTTTTTGGTGGTCGGCGGTGGTGATGTGAGGGAGGTGATGGTTGCCGAGTTTAAGAGGAAGAGGAGGAGAATTTTTGGAGCTTTTTGAGAGGTGAATTGTGAATGAGGAATGTGTGAGTCTAGGGGTGTTTATATAGGATAGCAATTAGAGGTGAGTTAGGATTAGTATGAGATTAGGATTAGGCTTTAGAAGTTTTAAGAAGGTTATGACTCTTTGGTTTAGGATAAAGCTTCAAGTGTTTGAGTAGGATTAGGACTTCATTAGATTATTCTAGATTTAGAATTAGATAATTACATTTAATTAATTTGTTCCATTTATTTATTTATATTGCCGAAAATATATATATATTTATATATATATATATATATATATTTTCGTTTTTTATATTATATATATATATATATATATATATATATATATATATATATATATATATATATATATATATATATATATATATATATATATATATATATATATATATATATATATATATATATATATATATATATATATATATATATATTAGTTTTACAAATGTACATCCGAGTCCTTGTACATTTTATTCGCGTTAGTCCTTCGTTAAATTTTTATTGATGATGACGAGCCATGATCGTTAGTTTTGGTAACCTCGTTACCCATTTCATTACTTTCATTAGTTTCGGTTTTCTAACCGAGTAAGTTTGCTTTGGACAACCTAAGTTTCAAGTTCGTTTAAAATAAAAATAAAAAATGATCGAAAAAGTTGGGGTGTTATAAAAGAACACGACTACACAAAGAAAAAGATGATAACCAATATAACTGAATGTCGGAAAATTAAGAATCATCTAAATACTCGAAAGGACAGCCACCATCACACGAAACAAAAATCTCAAGTTTCTTTGATAAATTTGCCAAACACTTCCATCTACTCATCTCATCATGAAATAGTTTGTTTTTTCTTTCCTTTCTCGGCTTTTTAACATGTGTCGATTCGAAAGGTGGGTCTCTAGAATTAATAACGATTCCCTTTAAACGCCTTTCATCTTATCCAATACTTCGTTAAAAGCCGCATAGGGATCGAGATTTAAGGGATTTTTACCAACAGATTTGTCGAATTTGGACGCAACAGATTGAAAACACATGGATCCTTGACCAAATCATCCTTCGATCCATCAATTTCACAAAGGCTAGGGCCAGCAATAGAGGATCCCGAAAGAGGCCCATGAGCCAAACCTACCTTCGACCCAATAAAAGCTCTTTTATCCTTAACAACAACAACTTCAGTAACAACTTTCGACATCGACTCAGGATTCAAATCAACCAAATCATCCACCAGCTCGTTAACAAAGTCGAAAGCCGAGAGAATACAGTCAATAGAAGAAACCTTATCTAATCTATTCTAGGCATAAAATAAAAGTAAATAAAAGCAAAGAAAAAGATGGAAGAAACATTGTGGACATTTGGTCCATGGACACGTGCTTAACTTCGTTTGTTACATTTTTATATTTCCGTTAGCGTTCTTCTCACATTTTTGTATCAAATCAACATTATGCCACATTTTTGTTCTCAATGGTTGGCAGGGCCGGTCCTGAGGTTAGTGGGGCCCCGAGCGAAATAAGAAAGTAGGCTCTAAATATTTTCGTAAGAAGCCAATCGACACTATTTATGAATTTGAAAATCTAATGTAGCTAGACGTTTGTTGTCTATTAATAAGTACATATAAATATAAATTTAATTTAGATGTAAGAATACGAAAAAGTAAATCTTAGACTATTATATTCACATAAACTACATATATAAATATAATATATATAAAAAATTATTATATCATCAAAATAAAAAAAGGCCAACAGCTAAGTAACTTTAAATTATCTTTTTTGGGTAAATTTATCAAATGTTTTGAATACATTTAGACAACTCCTACATACTTGTAAAACGCTACGGAGTACGAGTATTACCTTACACAAATCAGTGACAAGATGATCTAGCTATAACAGTATAACACATAAACTTATAAACAACGAAGCGCATTAAGTCCTCTTTCCAACAATGAAATTATCACAGATGCACTACAACTCCCACATCGATATATCATAGATGTGTCAGAAAGGTATTTATAGAATGGAATGAGAGAATAATTAAAAGCTCTTTATATATCGGCCCATTTACAATGATTTTGGGAGTGGGCTATAATCATTGCCTAATAAAAAAATTGGGCCCCAAAGCTCGTGTAGCTGTACAATTGGCCTAAAAATAAAAAAATTGTGCTTGTGTAGCTGTACAATTGGCCTAAAAATAACTTGGAACGCAATTAATCATTGCCTAATAAAAAAATTGGGCCCCAAAGCTCGTGTAGCTGTACAATTGGCCTAAAAATTTTGCTCGTGTAGCTGTACAATTGGCCTAAAAATAACTTGGAACGCTAGATGGTTGGTATATTTTATGAAGCAGGTACTAAAAAAAAAAAACAATATTGTGGATATTTGGTCAATGGATAGGTGTTATTGCATTTCTTTCACAAAAACAGTTCACCATTTCAATTTAATTGACTTAGCAATTGGTAATTTGATAACCCGTAAATGTTGTGAACCCTAATTGGAGACCGATTCGATTAGGGTTTAGATTTTTTAGATTCTCGTACGGAAGCTATTTTGGGGTTTCTTTTTGGGTTTGGCAAGCTTCATTAAATATTGTAAAACTTTCTACTTTTAACATATAAATTATTTAATAAACCTAACAATTTCTATCTATACATATGCATTTATTATAATTCATTAGAATTTACGGAAACTTTTGTTCAATTACACCTAATCTCATGCCCTTAGGAGTTAGGACATGATTAGCCAGATCCTTTTTATTATAGTGCTAGGTTGTTAAATTACATAAGTGCTCATCATGTGTCAAACATATGCCAAATGACCATGTCTTCACTTAACGGACAAAGATAACTGGAATTAGAATTTGGACCACCGCCGTGCATTTTAAAATTTACAGGGACTATTGTATAACTTTTAAAAGATATGAGATGAGATTTTGAGTAAAACTACGTGGTTAGATAAATACAAACTGTATATTAACTTTTGAATAAATTTATGTCGATCTACAAAACCCTAAACACACGTGGTGAGAAGCGAAAGTACATAACCCTTTGTGAAACTCCAAACGCAAAAACAAAATAATCCGAAAAGTGGCGATTTCATGATGTTTTAGTTAGAGATGGCTAATTTGAGAATCCTCCATGGCGGTCTTATGAAAGCAACAATTAAAAAAGGTAGTTATACTAATAATCCAAGCCTTCGTTTCCCTACTGTTATAAATTATCACTCAAATTCTTCTAATTCATATGATGATAGTAATGATGATGATGATAGAGATAGAATTCGTGGTTTTGTTGTAAGTAATTAGAGGGGGTGAATAGTTACTTAATACGTTTTTAACAATTTTTCGATTGATTACTAAATTCGATTTTACTTTGATCAAACAACTCAACTCAAACTTGATGTGTGTAGTGTATATGTTCAAAATGATAAATGAAGTAATGTAAAGAACATAGACACAAGGATTTATAGTGGTTCGGGTGGATGTTAACTAATCCACCTTAATCCACTCCCCGATTACACTAATCGGGATTTGTTGCTTCACTAAGCACTTTTCTCCAAACTCAATGGAGATCCGATTTACAATTCTTCAATCTTCTTTAGTAGACAACAAACCTAATCTTTCTATCCCTTTGAAAGATCAACTCCAACCTAGATCAACTTGTCTTCACCTTGGACAAGTATTAATCTCCAAATAAGATTAATCAACTTCCTAAGTCCCTTTAAGGAAGTAGATCACTAAGCTAGCCTATGCTTCCACTAATTGAAGTTACAAGACTTATACACTCTGCAATGATGATCCTAACACAATACTAGGACACACATTACATTAAGTAAACTCACAAGATAAATGATTTTGATTAGTAAGTTTACAACAACCCAATTCTATATCTATAAGATCATAGAATCTTCTCTTGCTTGATCACATTTGAGTAGTAGTTGATGCACTTGTGATCACTGGAGATAAGCCTTTGAAATGTGCAAGAGGGTCAGCTTCAAATGCTCTTAAATGTTTGCCTTTTATAGTGGGATTCAAAAAATAGCCGTTGACACACGGTTGCCTACATGGTCGACCGTGGTGCGACCGTGCGTGCTCCAGTCCAAAATTGGTATCCGTTGTATAGCCGTTTGACTCAGATTTAAACACCACATTTTGGCACCTTTACTCCTTCTAGCACCTGCAAAAGAAACCAAACATCCTATACAAGTACTATATGCATTAAGTGTGTGAGATTTGGTCTTATTGCATGAAAGTGACTAATCATTCCAAAAGTGGCAGACCCAACATTCTTGGAGAAGTGTCTTGATTGGTATTTAGGGAAATTTCAGTTTGGTCCAGACTTAGTTAGTCACATTAATGCTCTTGGTTCAATTCTAAAGGCTAGTCACTATATCATTAACTTCCTAGTTCTAATTAATCACAAGTCATGTTTCATTTGAGTTTAGTTAGGGATTAACTGAATAATGTCTCTATAAGATAATCATGAAGTATGTAGAGACATTAAGGTTAAGTTATTCTTGAACAAGCAATCACACTTAGTTACTTAGACTAGACTAAATAGACAATTGACTATAGTTTCATTGTGAACCATTTTACACTTAATCTATTGGAGTAGGTTAGTTACTTAAATCCTAACTAATGAGCACGTGGCAAACATATTAATCAAGTTGACAAGTTTATGAGTATCACTATATACATTAAAAGAGAGTCTCGATTAACTAATAAATATTTTCAAAACTATCTTAATCATCGTTAGATTAGAAAATTACATTACAATACCCCTTGATCCAACGGTTATTAATCATCCACTAAAAATATTAGCTAATAAATCAATTTTACAAACACTCCCTCCCTAAAATACCCTCTAATAAAAAAAACACGGGACCTTATAACAAAATTAGGGGTTTAGCCAGTAATTTCAGATAACAGAGAACGATGGCGAGCATAACGAATTCGATTTTTCTCTCCAAATCATCGAAGCTTCGTTTTTTTCATTCGATGAGGGTACACATTAGGGTTTGAGGCAATTAATGGGTTAGTTGATTGTTGTTCTTGAAGCTATCACCTGTATCGATGATTATGAAAGTTTAGGATTTCTTTACCCTTCTATATTCGACCGGTAATTATTTCGCCGTATAAGGCAATCGATGAGTCTAAAAGGTTAGGTTTTCATTTTATTCCAAGTTTTTACTTCCAATTAATTTGTTATTTATTGCTAATTTTTTTCCGAAAAACGTAATGTTATTATCTCTTTACCTGCAAGCTTCGATGGTTGTTGGTCTTGAAGCTCACCTTTACTTGAATATTTATTTGTTTTGATGATAGGTGATGTGTATGTCACTGAGTGGCTTTTCATTAGATGCCAAAGCTCATAACGTAGCATTTGAACACTGAATTGAAGCTGTGTTTTATTTTGCTGGAATTTCAGTTCTAAAATCATATCCCATGATCTTGGTTTTTATGGGAATAGCTTTAGCTGAAGGTATCCTATTACTTCTATAAATAATCGATCTTATATTTTTCTGCTATCTTTTTTATAACTAATACATTATGATGATGAATTCGGACGCCGCAGGATTTTTAAATTGTGTGCATTGCCAATGATAATAGGCGCTGTTTGTAGGTAATAATCTTTACAATAACAAAAATGTTGGACTTGGAACATAATATAGTGGAAATGCAAGTTGGAATATGGGTGATCCTAACAACACTGTTAGTAGTATTTGCATGATGCCCACCTGATCCACCAGACCTGTACGTGTCAATTCGTAAGTCATCGCTCTTCAGTTGAACATCAACCTGAAAAAAAACTTTAATCGCACGTCTCATAAAAAATTCAAAATTTAACAAAAATATATGGTTAATCTTCTGCTCAAAGCGTTACTGCCCAAGGACGATGCTGATGAGAGAGGTTGCATTTTGGAAGTTAGAGCAGGTAACCGAATAACCGATGATTACACTTTTTATGAGCATAATTTAAATTTTTTGTTTATGAAATCAAGTTGATTTGATTTTGAATCAGGAACTGGAGGGGAAGAGGCTTCTCTGTTTGCAATGGACATCTTCAAAATGTAATGTTTACACCTTTTTAATCAAGATATCAACATGTTTTGGTCAACTTTTGACTTATGATATTTTGATCACGCCAGGCACGAAAGATACTCAATAAAAAAGGGTTGGAAGTTTGAGGTGGTAGATATTACAGACTCAAATATGAAAGGATTTAAGGTTGGTTAACGTCTTATTTAATTAGGGTTATATTGACGGGACCATGCAGGTTATGTGATAATAAACGTATATAACGAGTGTATTGTGCTTGCGGGCAGGAAGCGAGTGTTGCAATATCTGGGTCAGATGTCTACGAAAAACTTAAATTTGAAAGTGGAGTTCATAGAGTGCAGGTTTGATCTCTTTTTATCAACTTTGACTTGACTTTTGACATTAGACATCGTTTAACAGATATTATTATTAATTATTTTGTTTCTATTGCAGCGGGTTCCTATTACTGAAAAGTCTGGACGTGTTCATACGAGTGTCGTTTCTGTTGCTATTCTTCTCCAGGCAACCGAGGTAACCGATTAACCATATATTTTTGTTAAATTTTGAATTTTTATGAGACGTGTGATTAAAGTTTTTTTTTCTTTCAGGTTGATGTTCAACTGAAGAACGATGACTTACGAATTGACACATACAGGGATCAAGTGGGCAGCATGCAAATACTACTAACAGTGCTGTTAGGATCACCCATATTCCAACTGGTCTTATGGTTTCTATACAAGATGAAGCTTGTGAGTTGACCTGAAAGACTTTTGGTTCAAATATTTATCATTTCTTATGAACTTTTAATGGGTCAAACTTGATAATTTTTTTTAGAGATTTCAGTCATAAACAGTTTTAGGAGGTTTTTATACATTACTATAAATCATTTTTGGGTGACCTTGGACCTGTTTAGCATGCTTCGTTTTTCGCAAACTTTTTGTTATTATAGCTGTTTAACCCGATAGCAGTATTTCATTACCAACTACCTCATTCATAAGAAAATAGGTACAATAGACACCACCTATAACTTCTTTTGTGTTTTTTTTTTCCAGGTTTCACCTCCTTCCGTGCGTGGGTAGGTTCATTCAAATTTCAACGTGTTTAAGGTTAATGCGGGCTCTTCTGATAGGGTTTAAGGTTTAGTGTGTAGGGTTAAGGGTTGGTGTTTTAGGGTTTAGGATTGATTTATGGTTTAGGGTTTAGGGTTTAGATATAGGGTTTATGGTTTAGAGTTTAGTGTATAGGGTTAAGGGTTTAGTGTTTAGGGTTTAGGGTTTATATATAGGGTTTATGGTTTAGAGTTTAGTGTATAGGGTTAAGGGTTTAGTGTTTAGGATTTATGGTTTAGACTTTAAGGTTTAGATTTTAGAATGTATGGTTTAAGATATAGGGTATAGGGTATAGGGTTTAGTTTTTACAATTTATGGTTAGAGTATAGATATAGGGTTTATGATTTAGGGTTTAGTGTATAGGATTTAGGGTTTAGTGTATAGGGTTTAGAGTTTAGGGTTTAGATTTTAGAATTTAAGGTTTAGGGTTTAGGGTTAAGGGTTAAGATTTTAGGGTTTAGGGTTTAGTGTGTAGGGTAAAGGGTTGGTGGTTTAGGGTTTAGGACAAGAGGTACCTTTTTAATGCATGTTCACAAAAAAATAGAAAATATAAAAATTTATGACTTTCAATTTTCAATCCGTTTACAATTACGTTGCTAAATTATTATATCACATTTACAGATTGTCAGGAACCAAGACCTCAATCGTGATACATCTTAATTTAATATAAGTTAATCTTTTATAAAATAATACTATGTATATCTTATAAGTTTTTGTTTAAATATTTTCTGAAGACCCGATTAACTTCAGCAAAAAGTATAGTGATTGGTTTGCTAAACATAACCAACGTATAATAAAACTACGTAGAAAATTGATTGGAGAATTCATTGAAGATTGCATTCTACCGATTATCGAAAACATATTATCACATTTCTATAGCATATTTAATATGAAAAATTTGGGTTAATATTCATCTAGACATAATAATAGCTTTTTAATTTATATATTAAATTTTATAGCTTAAATGATTAGACCTTTTCAAAAGCGATATGTGCCCTGCCTTTCCTCAAAAGGTGGTTACAACAGGCTTTTATGAATTTCATTTGCAAAGTAGAGCCCATCCCATTTAAGGTGGGGAGCCTAAAGAAGTGGGTAGGGTCAAATTTCCTCTAAACTAGAGTCAGCCGAAGATGAGGGCATTCGTTCATCCTTCAGTTCAAAGCGCCAGCAGGATTGGCTACGACAAACGTAAACCATTTCTTACTATAATGACCTTTGTTACGAGTCATAATTTTGACCCGTCACAGTTTATAAAGGTTTAAGAGATGGAAGACAGTTATTGCTTACTTTGACCCATTTTAATTGACATAGGTTGATTATCACTTATCTTAAGAAAAAAAGGTTGATTTTCATGACTCTAACTAATTGGACACTTCATTCGACTTAGTATTAGGTTTTGGTGTTGCAGTTCCATACACTTCACTAGCACAAAAGGTATTGTGTGGCCATTTTTGGTGTCTAAAACATCTAATTTCGACCTAATTAAAACACAGTTGTGAGTTACTTGACGAAAAAAACGTAGGTATGTCAGGTGTAACGACCAAACCCGTTATCCAACCGAAACACAATTTTTTTAAACAAAACAGTCCAGTTCAGTATTTGGCGCGGCGCACCTCAGGGTAGAGCGGCGCTCCAAAGTGGTCTGTCCACTTTTTCCTTTTTTGGCAAAAAGATCGCCCACTTCCCAACAATTTTAGACGAAATGGTTTTCACAACACATTACAATAAGTAAAACTAAGATATTCACAAAATAAAAACGAGTTTTACAGCACCGGGCCCACATCATCCCGAATTACGAATCTCGTACAAAACACAAGTTTCGACCACAAAAGTTTAATTTCCAAACGACACTTAGAGCATGGTGTTTGGGGTTTAAACTACCTATATCTTGGTCGAACTTCCAAAAGCTAATCCCCTGAGAGCCACTAATCCAAGTAAATACCTTTGCCCTTATCTACGCCGGAGCCTAAAAAGGTAAACAACGAGAGGGGTAAGCTAACTCTTAGTGAGTGCAATAAGTATACACATGCATATATAATATACCTACTTGCAACCACCTACTCACATACCACAAACATGCTAGCAATATAATATTAGCATACGAACTCCAAGTATAAAGCTAATAACCTCCATTACCGCAACTAGCATAAACAATAGCATATAATCCAAAATATAATATGCTACACTACAATACATACACAAACTATATGGTTAACCATACGCGCGTCATGGTACTACCGGCTCCGTGGTTCACACCATACATAATGCTATGACACTACCGGCTCCTTAGTTCACGTCATTACGCATTCGAGTCATACTCTTTTATAGTGCTACCGGCTCCTTGGTTCACACTTCGGTGTTATCGGCTCCATGGTTCACACCTCATTTTATAGTGCCACCGGCTCCATGGTTCACACTTCGATGTTACCGGCTCCATGGTTCACATCACAACACACGTACCATGATGCCACCGGCTCCGTGGTTCACATCATAGCACATTCGCACACACTATGGCACTTTCGGCTCCGTGGATCATGCCATAGCATACAAATAAATATACTATATACATACATGCATAAATATCCCACTCACCTTAACGCCTTTGGTGAATGATAATCGAGCTTTCAACCTTCAGTGTAATGTACCTATTACATTATGCATATAATCAATCACACAATCAAGTTGGTCAACCAACTCACTCACCATCCTAGTGTCATTTTGACCCATAGTGCAATTGATGTTAAAGCTAAGGTATACGAAATAGTTTATATTTTACTAGGAAAAACTATTAAATACGATACAATTTTACACAAGATATTTATTTATTTATTTATAGAATGGATATACTTAAACCTTGCTACAACACTTATAGGCAGTGTACCTAATCGTACAGTAGTGTAGTTTTTAGTAAGTCCGGTTCGTTCCACAGGGAAATCTTTAAACAAAGCGTAACGCTATATTAGTTTACTTTTATAAAAATACAAACATATATATAAGTAATATTATTATTATAAAGGGGGTTTTTACCGTTTAATGACCGGTTTGTCGATTTTAAAACTTTAGTCGCAGTTAAAACCTAATGTAAAATATTAAATAAATAAAAGACTTAATTTAAAGCGTAAAGTAAATAACGATAATGAAATTGCGAATAATAAAAGTGCGATAAAATAAACTTGCGATAATTAAAAAGTACGATAATTAAAAATGCAATTAAATATAATAACAATAAAAAATGCGATAATTAGAAGTGCAATTAAATATAAAATAAAGGAAATTAAATATGAAATAAAAGAATTATGCTTATTTAAACTTCCGTAATCATGATGTTTGACGTGTTGATTTTAGTTTTATGCCCATGGGTTAATTGTCCTTTGTCCTGGATTATTTAATATGTCCGTCTGGTTTTTGTCCATAACAGTCCATCAGTCATAAATATAAAGTGCGAGTGTCCTCATCAAATTATTCTTATACCCGAAGTTAAATATTCCAACTAATTGGGGATTCGAATTGTAACAAGGTTTTAATACTTTGTTTAATGAATACACCAGGTTATCGACTGCGTGTAAACCAAGGTTTTACTACTTTGTTAACAATTACACCAATTACCCTTGAATGTAATTTCACCCCTGTTTTAATTATTCTAGTGGCTATTAATCCATTCCCGTGTCCGGTTAAATGAACGATTATTCGTACATATAAATACCCCACCCATCGTGTCCGAATGAGTGTATATGGTAATTTATAGGGACGCCCAATTGTAAATCTTTATATTAACATTAACAAACTATCATTTAGTTAAACAAATATAAAGCCCATTAATAGCCCATAGTCTAATTTCCACAAGTGTCGTTCTTTTGTCCAAACCCCAATTATGGTACAAAGCCCAATTACCCAATTTTAGTAATTAGCCCAACATCATGATTACTTCGTTTTAAATAAGCATAATAATAACTTAGCTACGAGACATTAATATAAAAAGGTTGAACATAACTTACAATGATTAAAAATAGCGTAGCGTTACACGGACAGAATTTCGACTTACACCCTTACAACATTCGCTAACATACCCTTATTATTAGAATTAAAATTAAAATATAAATTATATATATATATATATCGTTTACGTATGATAAGAGAAGAAAAAGATTATGAATTGTGATCAGAATTCGGTTGGCTTTATAGGGATTTTCGATTTTTGGGGCTCCGCGACTCGCGGTAAAATCCTCTTCAAACTCCGCGAGTCGCGGAGAATGAATTTACAGCTCAGTCCTTGGAGTCTTTCTCTGCCGACGGTTTTTATTTATAAATATAATATATATATAATTAATATAATTAATTATATATTATATTATATTTATATACCTAGTTAACTTGTAATTTTTAGTCCGTTGCGTCGAGCGTTGAGAGTTGACTCTGGTCCCGGTTCCGGATTTTCGAACGTCCTTGCGTACAATTTAATATCTTGTACTTTACGTTTTTAATCTTGTACTCTTGTAATTTCGAGACGTTTCTTATCAATAATTGGAACCTCTTTGATTGTCTTTTGTTCTTTTGAGCTTTTTGGTCGTTTGCGTCTTCAATTCGTCGAATCTGTCTTTTGTCTTCACCTTTTATTATTTAAACGAATATCACTTGTAAATAGAACAATTGCAACTAAAAGCTTGTCTTTCTTGAGGAATAATGCTATGAAATATATGTTCGTTTTTAGCATTATCAAATATTCCCACACTTGAGCGTTGCTTGTCCTCAAGCAATATAGTCTTGCAATACAAGAATCACTTCTTTATTCTTCACACTTTGTACATCAGTGATTTCTATACGGCGGTATAAACAATGGTAGTAACGATATGGTTTACAATCCCACATGACTATAAAAATTTAGATCCATTAAGGAAATTGGATCTTTATGAAAACATTTGATCTTTTGAAATCTAGTTTTTACCCTAGATAAGTTTTCCGGAATAACCCTTTACCGGTGTTTGCAAAATATTTTTGTGGGTTTGGTGGGTTTTAGATTTGAAAATTTTAGCTCAAAACTTGCGGTTTTGTGTCACCCACTTGCTAACCTTGTATTTGGAAAGCAACACGTCCAGTTTACTTGTCCCGTATATTACCTTTCGGTAAACTACCGTCCGGTTGAAAGGAAAGCGTTGAACAAGCAACTTTTAAGGCAATGTCCCCTGACATGCTTTTAATTATGGTCTATAACGTGTCGGACGCAATTACTATCCTTGGTAGGAGCAATAGTAAAGCTCACCCTTATAATTTTTCGGTATGGCACAAGGTCCTGTCTTTGACCACTATGCAACCACCGTTCTTACGGTTGACACCCGATTTAGTTCAGGTGACCTAATGAATTCCAGGTGAATTCCTAGGATTTTACGTTCAATGGTAATGAACGTATTGAAAATAGGGTTTTCAGAAAACAAATCGGTTTGTAATTTTGATTAAAATATTTTCTCGTTCAAGCTCGAGTTTAGATATCATTGAATTCCATGAGTTTGTAATTCTCAATCTTTAAGGTCAATCTCTAGGATTGAGTAATATCAGTCTTAAAAGCTGATTTTTAATCTTTAAGGAGATTATCCTTTCTGGGGATCTGATTCATTAGTCTTATCAAGCTAATTTGCACGGTGCCCCCCCATTGTACGAGATAAATCCTTCTCATGGTTAGGATAAATCTGACCACATGGCGACCCTGTTTAATGCTGAGGTCCGTGGATTTCCTGCTGATTTTAGTGATGATTTTTCTAGATTTTTCGTCAACCTACAGCTGGTCTGGACGACAACTTCATGACCTAAATCAAGAAGCGCGTGTCTTTTTCGAAAGATTTTACTTCCTTTTAATGATGGAATTGATTCATCGTGTAGATCCATCTCTTCTTTTCTTTCATCGGGTAAAACAGTTTAGTTTAGTCCAAAGCAAAAGTATTTTCAGTTATTTGTTACAGATATATGTGACATATGTTTAAGATAACTTGGTAAATTTTCCCACACTTGGCTTTTATTTTCCTTTTTATCGTCCTCTATTCCATTTTAAATGAATTTTAACATTTTAGTTTGTTTCTTAATTTATGTCCTTTCCGAGGTAACAATAATTTCGGTGTTAAAACCTAGTTTTATCGTTCATAAATATGTATAAACATGATTTTGAATTCATTTAATTGAAAATTTTGAAAAATTTTACTAGAATTGGGTAGTCAGTATATAAGACTAGGGCTGTTCTTTTTTTATCAGAGAGCACTAGATTCTAATACAACTACTGCTTTACTAGTATTTTTAATGGTAACCAAGTGTATAAAGTAAAAATTTTTAAAATCCGAAAGAATTTAACCCCTTCCCACACTTAAGATCTTGCAATGCCCTCATTTGCAAGAAATTAGTAACAATTTAAATTATTGAGGGTGATTTGTGTGAAAATGATTAAATTTTTACCAAAGTTTCCAAATATATTGGCGTTTGTTTGCTGAATGATAAATGGTGCACATCATTTGTTCATTCCGTCTTGTTGTTATTTCACATATATTTTGCATCTTGTCGTCAAAATTAGTTACTTTTGCTGAACTTAATGCCAGTCTTTGAAAATGCGTTGTTTTACCCTGTTGTGTACATAAGATAAACTGCAAACATATATACATATTTTTGAAGTTTGGTATATTACCCCACATTCAAAAATTATTAAAATCTAAGAATAAAAGTTAGATAATTATAAAAATGATTACAATATTAACAAAAGTATTAAACGTATCAATAATTACAAATTACAAAATAAAAAAAAAATAATAAGTAAACTAAGGATGATATTGGTACCAATAGGGGTTCCAGGCATAACCATAAGTGCTAAAGAATGCTTCGGCAGGGTCATACGTAGGATACGGTGGCTGCATCTCTATAGACCAAGGAGGGAAGATGGGTTTCGGTGTAGGAATATAGTTTCTACCTATATGTTGGCAATGAGCTATGATTTGGTTCTGATGAACTTGCCAATCTTCAAATGCTCTCTGTCTAGCATTTTCGTATTTCTGAGAAGCTATAAACCTATGCATTTCTTGCATCTCATTCCCCCCTCCTACATTACCTTGCTGCTGGTTTCTCTCCACCTGTGGATGTCTACCATGGTATCGTACTGCGGCGTTATTTCGCCTCTTCAAAACTTTTGCACCATGGTATACATTTAAACCTATAGTATCGCGGGGTTCCGGTTCTTCTACTAATAATCCCCCCCGACTTATATCCACACCGAGATATTCACCAATCAAAGTAATAAAAATACCACCTCCTATTATGCTATGTGGTCGCATCCCCCGAACCATAGCTGATAAATAATAACCCACACAATATGGTATACTTACAGCGCTTTGTGGGTCTCGAATACACATATGGTAAAACAAATCCTGTTCATTTACTTTTTCTTTGTTCTTACCCCTTTGTGTAATCGAATTAGCTAAAAATCTATGTATCACTCTTAATTCGGCTCTATCTATATCCAAATAAGAGTAATTTCCCCCTTTGAAACGGTGATGGCTTGTCATTTGACTCCACACACCGTGTGTATCAAAATTCTCATCTATCTTTCTACCGTTTAGTATCAATCCTCTACAATCGGCAGACGCTAACTCCTCAGGCGTATATATACGTAAAGCCTGAGCCATGTCCAGTAAAGACATGTGGCGCATCGAACCGCCTAACAAAAATCTAATAAAAGAACGATCGGTTAAACTAGCTACCCGATCATTCAACTCTATACTACATAACAATTCTTCACACCATACTTTATATACAGGTCTACGTATGGTGAATAAACATACCCAGTCATTAAAAGAAGAATTACCATACCTCTGTACAAGTAATTCCCTAATTGGCCCGGCCAATTCTACAGCTTCTAAGGGTCCCCATTCTATGACCCTCGGTACCTCAACAACCTTAGAATGAAGAGTATGCAAACCCCGTTGATATTTTGGATAATCTATCCAAAGTCTGTCAAATCTCAGGTTCGGGTGCAACTCTTCCAAGTGCATATCGGAAAAGGTCATGACTGGATGAGGTATATCCTGCTTGTAGTAGTTATCCAACTCCTGTTGTTCCAAATTCTCAGCAGGAGCATTGCGGGCTTGGGATGAAGATTCACCCCTTTCATTCTGCAAAACACATCAAACACAATTTTTGTGCATCCAAATATGCATTAGTGTCAGCAAAATCATCAATCAAAATAATTACAATGACATTATCAATTTATATCAAACTTAAGCTCATTTTCACATTTTTATCAAATCTACACTTTTTCAAATAAGCATATACGAAAATGTTCGCCAAGTTCATAAGCATTCAACTCAAATAACATGTCAAAATAATCATTACTAGCAATTAAACAAGTCTCAAATGGCATTATCTTTCAAAAATCAAGTTCATGAATTTTAAACTTGAAAAAGTCCACTTTAATTCTCAAAATCATGTTTAGGCTCAAAGTTTGGATCATTTAACTACCTAGACATGTTACACTACTCAATTTAGCAACAATTCATGACAAAAATCGGCCATAACCTGTTTATATCAAAAAGCCCCAAATTTTCTCAAGAACACAAACCCTAGATTATTCAAAATTTGAAGTTTAAGGCTTCTAATCATGTTAAACAGCATCAATCTAGGTTATACAAGCATAATACATAAACAATTTAAGTCTAATTACACTAAAAAGCATCAAAATCAATTTGGGGAAAAAATAGCTCAAGAACACCAAATTTCGGATTAAATGGTGTTTAGGTGTAGAAATTTACCGTTTTTCTTGAGTAATTCTTAGATAGCATCCTTCTTAACATGATTTTAGCAAAAGATTTGGTGATTAACGGTTAAAAATTGTGATTTTGGGGTGTATTTTGCGGGGTTTTTCGTGGGTTTTCGCAGTTTGTTCTTGAGTTTTTGGGTTGGGGACTGAAACTGATCGTTCAGCTCTTTTTATTTTTTTTCTGTAATCCGGCCCCTCCGCGAGTCGCGGCGAAATGCACTTCAAACTCCGCGACTCGCGGAGTTTGTTTTTTTTTTTTTTTTTTTTTATAATCATTAACTTTTGAAAACAATTAAGAAATTAATTTTAAAATTTTGTTTCCCTTATTATTTAGGACGAGGTCGTTTCGGATCGATGTCCTAGTCCGTCTCTCGACAAAATTTTAAAATTTGTCTTTTTGTAGCGATTGTTTTAAAAGCTAAGATTTTTGGGTTTTTTTAATGTTTTTGGCATACTTTAAATCAATAAGATTAAAAATAATGATAATAAAAGTTCTCGTCCCTCCCTTGGGTAAAGCAATTTCGGTTCAAAGACCTAGTCTTCAACTTACGACGAATTTTAAAAATCATATTCTTAACTTAATGAGATAAAGTAAATTTTTGTTTTTTTTTAAAATTCACACAACTTAAATATAAAATTCAAAATTAATATTAAAAATTCACACCAAACTTAAAATGCATAAAATTAAAAATTTATATTTTAAAAATTAAAAATTCACACCAAATTTAAAATTTAAAATGCATAAAATTAAAAATTCATATTTTAAAAATAAAAAAAAATTCACACCAATCTTAATTTAAAAATTCATATTATAAATTCACACCAAACTTATATTAATTTTTCAAATATTTACAATTTTAAATATATTGTTTTTACAAAGTTTACAATATTAATTTAAGATTTAAATATTAATTTAAAAAAAAAACATGGTAAAAATAAAATTAAAAATCTTTTTGGCTTTTTATCCCACTTTAATCAATCAAATATTATCAAAAATCTGCGCCCCTCTTTTCGGTAAAGTAATTTCGGTTCCAAGACCTAATTTAACTCATGACGAATTTTTGAAATATTTTGGGTTGATTGTTTAAAGATATTTATACCTTAAGAATAAACGTTAAATTTCGCAGTGATGTAATAAATTTTTGAATGATATCAATAATTTCGGTCGCCAAACCTAATTTTATTTAATACCAATTTAATACTTTTTAGCGAACAAATTAGCGTTTATTATCAAAAGGTTAAAAATAAAAATAAAAATAAAAACTGTACAGACATACCTGTGAAATAGATTTCTTAGTTATATGATCTATCTCATTCATAAGATAGTCGGTTTAATTGGTTTTCCATGGCTACATAGGCGTAACCTCGAGCATTCAGTGTCTTTTCTTCTAAACATATGAACGGTCCGTCTCTGCATAAAGTAACAAATTCGGTATTTGAATAGGTTTGATTATTTGAACATTTACCTCCATGTGACCATTTTCCGCATTTGTGACATCTTTCTAGGTGTCGTGCTCTTCTTTTCGCTGCGGATTTTGATTTTCCTTTACCAAATTGTAACTTATTATCTTCGCATCTGGATTCTTTTCTAACTCCGTCCATTCTTTCTCTGATTACTGATACTATTTCACTCGGTAGTATGTCATTATTACGTTTAGTGATCAAAGCGTGTAGCATTAGACCATGGTTTAGCTCACAGGCAGTCTTCATTTTGTAAAAACCTAAAAAAAATAAAAATTCAGAATGGGGGGAGAAGACTAGTTCTTTAGGGTCTGCTAGGGAAAGACCATTCGGGTTCCATTTTCGAGAACTACACGAAAACAGACAATCTAACTCTAACAGAAATACATATTATCCTTTAAAGACTTGATTCTCCCCACACTTAGTTAGCTGTGGTGTCGAAATTGTGATTAACTTCGTTGTCGACTTCCATCGGACCATGTATGTAATGTTTAACTCTGTGACCATTAACTTTAAATTCAATCCCATTTGAATTTATCAATTCTATCGTTCCGTATGAGAAAACTCTTTTGACTATGAATGGTCCAGACCATCTTGATTTCAATTTTCCAGGAAATAGCTTGAATCGTGAATTGAAAAGAAGAACTCTGTCTCCTTCTTTAAATTCTTTTGAACTTCTGATTCTTTTATCATCCCATTTCTTCGTTCTTTCTTTATAGATTAACGAATTTTCGTATGCTTCATGTCTTAATTCTTCTAATTCGTTTAGTTGACTTAATCGTAGACGTCCGGATTCATGTAAATCAAGATTACATGTCTTCAAAGCCCAAAATGCTTTGTGTTCAATTTCTACTGGAAGATGACATGCTTTTCCATAAAAAAGTCTAAAAGGTGTGGTTCCAATTGGAGTTTTGTAGGCTGTTCTAAAAGCCCAGAGTGCATCCTCCAATTTAATGGACCATTCCTTCGGATTTGATCCTACGGTTTTCTCTAGAATACGTTTTAAAGCTCGGTTGGTATTTTCAACTTGTCCACTTGTTTGTGGATGATATGCGGTGGAGATTTTATGAGTTACTCCATATCTTTTAAGAACTTTCTCAAGTTGATTATTACAGAAATGAGTACCCCGATCACTTATTAAAGCTTTCGGTGTTCCAAACCTTGCAAAAAGACGTTTTAAAAAGTTGACTACAACTCGTGCATCGTTAGTTGGGAGAGCTTGTGCTTCCGCCCATTTAGATACATAATCAATGGCTACGAGTATATATAGATTATTATGAGATTTTGGAAATGGACCCATAAAGTCAATACCCCAAATGTCAAATACTTCACATACTTGGATGACATTTTGTGGCATTTCATCACGTTGACTTATTTTTCCGGCCCTTTGACATGCATCACAAGATTTGCAAAGAAGGTGTGCGTCTTTGTAAATTGTAGGCCAATAGAATCCAGCTTCATAAACTTTTCTTGCTGTTAGTTGAGGCCCATAATGCCCTCCTGTTGGTCCTGTGTGACAATGGTTTAAAATTTTACTAGCTTCATCTCCAAATACACATCGGCGTATTATTCCATCGGGACAACTTTTAAACAGATGTGGATCTTCCCAGAAATAGTGTTTTATATCACTGAAGAATTTCTTTCGTCTTTGGTACGATAATCCTTTTTCAAGGAATCCACAAACTAAGTAGTTTGCATAGTCTGCAAACCATGGGATTTCATTATAATCTATCTTCAATAGATATTCATCAGGAAAGTTGTCTTGTATGGCTGATTCATTTAGAACTTCTAATTCGGGATTTTCAAGACGAGAAAGATGATCAGCGGCGAGATTTTCTGCTCCTCTTTTATCTCGGATTTCAATATCAAACTCTTGTAAGAGTAAGAGCCAACGGATTAATCTTGGTTTAGCATCTTGTTTTGAAAATAGGTATCTAAGAGCAGAATGGTCGGTATAGACCACCGTTTTTGCTAGAACGAGATATGATCGAAATTTGTCAAAAGCAAAGACAATAGCAAGGAGTTCTTTTTCAGTAGTTGTATAGTTTGTTTGTGCTCCTTGTAATGTCTTACTAGCATAATATATAGGTTGAAATCGTTTTTCAATCCTTTGTCCTAAAACGGCTCCCATTGCAAAATCACTTGCATCGCACATTAGTTCAAATGGTAGATTCCAATTTGGTGTTATCATGATCGGCGCATTAGTGAGTTTTTCTTTAAGAATATTAAAAGATTTGATACACTCATCTGAAAAGATGAATGGAGCATCCTTTTCTAGGAGTTTATTCATAGGAGTGGCAATTTTAGAAAAATCTTTTATGAAACGTCGGTAAAAACCGGCATGCCCTAGAAAACTCCTAACTCCTCTAACATTGGTGGGATGTGGAAGTTTAGCAATTACATCTACTTTAGCTCTATCCACTTCAATTCCTTTTTTTGAAATTTTATGTCCAAGAACGATGCCTTCTTTAACCATGAAATGGCATTTCTCCCAATTAAGTACTAGATTTGATTGTTCGCATCTAATTAGCATTCGTTCCAGATTAACTAGACATGATTTAAATGTATCACCGAAGATTGAAAAGTCATCCATGAATACTTCCATGCATTCTTCTATCATGTCGTGAAAAATCGCCATCATACACCTTTGAAAGGTTGCAGGGGCGTTACAAAGTCCAAATGGCATGCGTTTGTAAGCAAAAGTACCATAAGGGCACGTGAATGCGGTTTTCTCTTGATCTTCGGGTGCTATTGGAATTTGAAAATATCCGGAAAATCCATCTAGAAAACAATAGTAACTATTTCCGGCTAATCTTTCCAACATTTGATCTATGAAAGGTAAGGGAAAGTGATCTTTTCTGGTGGCGTCATTTAATTTTCTATAATCAATACATACACGCCATCCTGTTACAGTCCTAGTAGGAATAAGCTCATTTTTTTCATTTGTAATGACAGTCATGCCACCCTTCTTAGGCACGCATTGAACTGGGCTTACCCATGGGCTATCAGAAATTGGATATATCAAACCTGCATCTAGCAGTTTAATAATCTCTTTCTTAACTACATCTTGCATATTAGGATTTAGTCTTCGTTGGCGTTGCACATACGTTTTATGACCTTCTTCCATAAGGATTTTATGTGTGCAATACGAAGGACTTATTCCTTTAATATCATGAATCTTCCATGCAATGGCTGGTTTATGAGCTTTCAACACAGAAATGAGTTGTGATTTCTCATTTTCAGTAAGAGAAGATGATATTATTACAGGTAATTCAGATTCACCATGTAAATAAGCGTATTCCAAATGGTTTGGAAGTGGCTTTAACTCTAATTTCGGAGGTTCTTCTATCGATGATTTATATCGATATCTGTCTTCTTCTTTTAGCATTTGAATTTCTTCTGTTGTTGGTTCATATCCATTAGCTATAAGTGTAGCTAACATTTCAGCTTCATCAATTGGTTCATTACCTTCTCCTAAAGAACATTCTCCTGTTCCTTGTAATTCTGGAAATTCTTCTAATAATTCTGCATGTACATCTATAGTTTGAATATAATAACATGTATCATCTGCAGATTGTGGTTGTTGCATTGCTCTATCAACTGAAAAGGTAACACTCTCATCCTCTATACTTAGGGTCAATTTCTTACCGAACACGTCTATCATTGCTTTAGCCGTGTTTAAGAATGGTCTTCCTAATATGAGAGGAACTTGAGAATCTTCTTCCATGTCCAAAACAACAAAATCTACTGGAAATACTAAAGTACCAACTTTAACTAGCATGTTCTCCATTATCCCTCTAGGATATTTTATTGATCTATCGGCTAGTTGTATGCTTATTCTGGTTGGTTTTAATTCTCCAAGGTCTAGTTTAGTGTATAGTGAATACGGCATTAGATTTATACAAGCACCTAAGTCTGCCAATGCTTCTATTGAACTAAGACTACCCAGAAAACATGGAATTGTGAAACTTCCTGGATCAGATAATTTTTCTGGTATCTTATTCAACAGCACTGCTGAACAATTAGCATTCATAGTAACAGCCGAGAGTTCTTCCATTTTCTTTCTATTTGAGATTAGATCTTTCAAGAATTTAGCATATCTTGGCATTCCTGAAATCACATCAATGAAAGGAAGATTTACATTTATCTGTTTAAACATATCCAAAAATTTGGATTGCTCGGCTTCAATTTTTTCTTTCTTCATTTTACTCGGGTAAGGAAGTGGTGGTTGGTATGGTTTAACATAAGGTTTATCCTTAACTGTGTTATCTTCATTAACTTTTTCAACTACCGGTTCTTTTTCCTTATCTTGATCAGGTTGTGGTTCTTGTGGAGTAGGAATAGTTTCATCAGAAGTTACAGGTATTTCAGGTGGTTTAAGTGTTGTACCACTTCTTGTGGTAATAGCTTTAGCTGTTTCATTCCGGGGGTTAGCATTTGTATCACTAGGTAGACTTCCCGGTTTTCTTTCACCTATTAACCTTGCTAGGTTACTTACTTCTTGTTCCAGATTTTGAATAGAAGCTTGTTGATTTCTAAATGCTTGAGCATTTTGTTCATTAGTTTGTTTTTGAGATGTGAAAAACTGCGTTTGAGTTTCAACTAGCTTCGTCATCATATCTTCTAAATTCGGCTTTTTATCATCGGTTTGTTGTGGTGGTTTGTTTTGAAAATTTGGTCTTTGCTGATTGTAAGTATTATTGGATACTTGTTGATTGCTAGGACCTTGTTGGTTGTTGTATGGAATATTTCGGTTATAATTCTGGTTTTGATTGTAAATCGGTCTTGGCGGTTGATAATTATTCTGATAATTATTTCCAGGCCTTTGGTTTATGTATGAAATATTCTCTCTTTGTTCCATTGTTAATTCAATACTGAGACAATCTTTTGTCAAATGTGGTCCTCCACACTGCTCACAACTAATTCGTATTGAGTGAATATCCTTAGTCATCTTTTCCATTCGTCTCTCCACAGCATCTATCTTTGCGGAAATGGAATCTAAGTCATGACTAGAATCGGCTCTAGCTGCTTTAGATGATCTAATGATATCTTTTTCTTGGTGCCACTCATGTGAGTGGGAAGCAGTGTTATCAATAATTTTGTAAGCATCAGTTTCGGTTTTCTTCATAATAGAACCACCAGCTGCTATATCTATGTCTTTCCTTGTAGTGATGTCGCATCCTTGGTAGAATATTTGTACTATTTGACAGGTGTCTAAACCATGTTGCGGACATCCTCTTAACAACTTTCCATATCTTGTCCACGCCTCATATAGAGTTTCATTTGGTTTCTGTGTAAACGTAACAATTTCTGCTTGAAGTCTTACGGCTTTAGATGCAGGAAAGAATTGTTTAAGAAATTTGTCAACTAAAACATCCCATGTATCGATCGCCCCTTCAGGTAATGATTCCAACCAATCTTTGGCTTCTCCCTTTAAAGTCCAGGGAAATAACATGAGATATATCTGTTCATCCTCCACTTCTCGGATTTTAAATAGTGTGCAGATCCTATTAAAGGTACGTAGATGTTCATTTGGATCTTCCTTCGGCGCACCACTAAATTGGCATTGATTAGTCACCATGTGTAAAATTTGTCCTTTGATTTCATAATCTGGCGCATTAATGTCTGGATGAGTAATTGCGTGACCTTGGCCAGTGCGTTTAGCTCTCATTCGGTCTTCCATACTTAAAGGTTCCAGATTCTCCATAATTGAATTTGTTGAATCGGTATCACTAGATGATTCTGATTTAATGGTTCGTTCCTCAACAATCTCTGTTTGAATGATTGGTGGCTCCGGAGGAAAGTTTAATGGTTCAGGATCTATGAACCGTTCCTGAATATTTTCCGGATTCTCAATTGTGAGGTCGGGTTCAAAAAATGGATTATCGGAAATTTGAACTGAAGTACTTGGTCTACTGGATGACGATTCTAAAGAAAAATCAACGGCGGTTATATTTGCTAAATGTCTTGATCTAGTTACAGGTGGTGAACGTACAAAAGGTGATGAACGTCTTGCTCGGTGCATTCACTGAATATCCTATTAGTTTTTAAAAGGAAAGAAAAATTATAATAAGTTATCCAATTAATAGACTTTTCTAATTTTGCCCACGTTTCGAATAGCCAAAAGATGCAGCAGAGGGGCAGGATTCGTTTGGTCTCAATATAATTGAGGACTGTTTGGCTCCAATAACCCGGTCCACGTACAAATCCAACTATTACTACGAACCAGAAAATTTTGATGTCTATCAATTTAACCACTCAAAATAAATTTTCGTAATTTTAAGAAATTTAGATAAGAAGTAGAATAAAAATCTATGTCCTAAAACTAGAATAGCGAGAAATAAGAAAGAAAAAGAGTTCGTCGAAAAAGGTCGAAAAAGAAAAAAATGGTTGAAAAATAAAAGGTGACGGAAAAATAAAAGAAACTTATAAAAACTTAAAAATAGTTGACTAACCTAACCTTATTACTACAACTAACTTAAAATTATAATCGCAAATTGAAATTACTAATTGGAATGATAATTGATACATAGTAAAAGGTGTCTAAAAATATTAAAGCTTACAGGAAAAACTAAATCCCAAATGGAAATAACTTAAAAAGAAACTAAAACTTAAAATGGCGTCGCAAAATTCTAAAGTACCTAAATCTTAGTCTAAAGAAAAAGCACTTAAGGAATTCTACGGCAAAGCCTAAAAATCTAGGAGTAAAAATAACTATAGCAAAAACTAAGTTTAAAATTAAATATGAGCTAAAAATACAAATATTACGCTAAAACGATTAAAAAGGGACAAAATATAAAAATATACAAAAAGTTGTAAAAATTACAATTTTTATAAAAATATTATTTTTATATTATTTTTTTTATAAAACTACTAATTTTACAATTTAATAAAACTAATTTAAACAAAATAAAACAAATTAAATAAAAATAAATTTTAAAATAAAACTTAATTATAATAATAATACATAATTAGGGTTTATATTAATAATAATTAATAATAATCCGTAATAAATGCTGAATTAGGGCTTCTGTCGGCGTGTCAGAAAGTCTCCGCGAGTCGCGGTAATTAATGAAGAAAACCCCGCGAGTCGCGGGGTTCAGAAATTCAATTCTGGCACAGTTTGAATCGACGCGTTTTTTCTTTATTTATTTTTTTTTTCTGTTTTCTGTTTTTTCTATATATAAAAGATATTTAATAAAACTTATATTTTTATAAATTAAAATAAAAATAAAGAAACTTATAAAACTTAAATATTTTAAAAAAATACTTATATTTTTGTTTTTTTTTTATATTTTTGAATAATTAACACGTATTTTTACAAAAACGAATTTTTAATAGAAGTAAGCAAAATTTTTATTTATTTATTTTTTTTATTATTAGCGTTGCGTTTCCGGCGTTTAGAAATCTCCCCGGCAGCGGCGCCAAAAATACTTGATGTTAAAGCTAAGGTATACGAAATAGTTTATATTTTACTAGGAAAAACTATTAAATACGATACAATTTTACACAAGATATTTATTTATTTATAGAATGGATATACTTAAACCTTGCTACAACACTTATAGGCAGTGTACCTAATCGTACAGTAGTGTAGTTTTTAGTAAGTCCGGTTCTTTCCACAGGGAAATCTTTAAAGAAAGCGTAACGCTATATTAGTTTACTTTTATAAAAATACAAACATATATATAAGTAATATTATTATTATAAAGAGGGTTTTTACCGTTTAATGACCGGTTTGTTGATTTTAAAACTTTAGTCGCAGTTAAAACCTAATGTAAAATATTAAATAAATAAAAGACTTAATTTAAAGCGTAAAGTAAATAACGATAATGAAATTGCGAATAATAAAAGTGCGATAAAATAAACTTGCGATAATTAAAAAGTACGATAATTAAAAATGCAATTAAATATAATAACAATAAAAAATGCGATAATTAGAAGTGCAATTAAATATAAAATAAAGGAAATTAAATATGAAATAAAAGAATTATGCTTATTTAAACTTCCGTAATCATGATGTTTGACGTGTTGATTTTAGTTTTATGCCCATGGGTTAATTGTCCTTTGTCATGGATTATTTAATATGTCCGTCTGGTTTTTGTCCATAACAGTCCATCAGTCATAAATATAAAGTGCGAGTGTCCTCATCAAATTATTCTTATACCCGAAGTTAAATATTCCAACTAATTGGGGATTCGAATTGTAACAAGGTTTTAATACTTTGTTTAATGAATACACCAGGTTATCGACTGCGTGTAAACCAAGGTTTTACTACTTTGTTAACAATTACACCAATTACCCTTGAATGTAATTTCACCCCTGTTTTAATTATTCTAGTGGCTATTAATCCATTCCCGTGTCCGGTTAAATGAACGATTATTCGTACATATAAATACCCCGCCCATCGTGTCCGATTGAGTGTATATGGTAATTTATAGGGACGCCCAATTGTAAATCTTTATATTAACATTAACAAACTATCATTTAGTTAAACAAATATAAAGCCCATTAATAGCCCATAGTCTAATTTCCACAAGTGTCGTTCTTTTGTCCAAACCCCAATTATGGTACAAAGCCCAATTACCCAATTTTAGTAATTAGCCCAACATCATGATTACTTCGTTTTAAATAAGCATAATAATAACTTAGCTACGAGACATTAATATAAAAAGGTTGAACATAACTTACAATGATTAAAAATAGCGTAGCGTTACACAGACAGAATTTCGACTTACACCCTTACAACATTCGCTAACATACCCTTATTATTAGAATTAAAATTAAAATATAAATTATATATATATATATATATATCGTTTACGTATGATAAGAGAAGAAAAAGATTATGAATTGTGATCAGAATTCGGTTGGCTTTATAGGGATTTTTGATTTTTGGGGCTCCGCGACTCGCGGTAAAATCCTCTTCAAACTCCGCGAGTCGCGGAGAATGAATTTACAGCTCAGTCCTTGGAGTCTTTCTCTGCCGACGGTTTTTATTTATAAATATAATATATATATAATTAATATAATTAATTATATATTATATTATATTTATATACCTAGTTAACTTGTAATTTTTAGTCCGTTGCGTCGAGCGTTGAGAGTTGACTCTGGTCCCGGTTCCGGATTTTCGAACGTCCTTGCGTACAATTTAATATCTTGTACTTTACGTTTTTAATCTTGTACTCTTGTAATTTCGAGACGTTTCTTATCAATAATTGGAAC
This sequence comes from Rutidosis leptorrhynchoides, assembly GCF_046630445.1. Taxonomy (NCBI): domain Eukaryota; kingdom Viridiplantae; phylum Streptophyta; class Magnoliopsida; order Asterales; family Asteraceae; genus Rutidosis; species Rutidosis leptorrhynchoides. Next base: position 351,998,568 of record NC_092339.1, read on the forward strand.
CTCTTTGATTGTCTTTTGTTCTTTTGAGCTTTTTGGTCGTTTGCGTCTTCAATTCGTCGAATCTGTCTTTTGTCTTCACCTTTTATTATTTAAACGAATATCACTTGTAAATAGAACAATTGCAACTAAAAGCTTGTCTTTCTTGAGGAATAATGCTATGAAATATATGTTCGTTTTTAGCATTATCAGCAATTTCGACCCATTGCACTCTTAATCATAATATTAGGTCAACTTTGCCAAAACCCTAACACTATCCAAGTATGGTCTTAATACGCTTATTAACACAAGGTTATCGCATTTTCACACTCATTAGATAACTTAGGTCACCCAAAACTCATTTGACCCATTTCAAGGTTAACACACCCATTTGGGTCATCAACATACCCAAATAACACCCACTTACTAAATATCAAAGTGTGCTAGTGATTAACTAATCATTTAAGACTCATAAACACCAATTATCACTTTAAAACCCTAAGTTAGTTCTTCTTGAGTCCCCATGACTCAATCTTACCCAAAAACCACCAAAATCACCAATAATGGGTTTTATGTTCATCATTTACCCAAACCATAACCCTTAAATAAATCAAAGTAAGGAAAATCAAGGTTAGGACATACCACCACTATCGAAACGTAGCTAGTGACTAGATGAACAACTTTAATACACGAGCTTTGACCCGAATCAAGCCTCTTCATCCTTGATTTGAGCTTTCTCTCTCTCAAAGTGTTTCTCACTCTAAAATTGAAGTGGGGTAGAAGATGATGTTGGTGGTTGTGTTGAATGTGTTTCAACCACCAAAAATCTAGCAATAAATGACCTAAACCTGGATCCAAGCAAAAAGACTCAATTGCCTTTCATTTAAATCTAATTAAAAGTAGAAATCTGTCACAGGAAGGGTGCGCGGCGCCCGCCCTCAACCCTGTGCGGCGCGCCACATGCCAGATCAGTTTTCTTTAGCTTTTTAATTGCACTACACTACACACACTTTATGTACATCAGATTTACTCTTATGTACAATAAATATTTGGGTCTTACATCAGGAGTTACAAAAGGAGAAACATCAAGACTAAAAATGTTGGAACAAAGTCCAAGACAACCAAGGACACTTCATCAAATGAGCATGATGGAACCTGGAGCTTGGCATCCTCAACGATGCTTGCCTGAACGATTGGTTAGTATTCACTTTGAAAATGTAATTGTGTATATGTTGGGTAAACTGTTACGATAGAGAGCGATTAAAGAAGTAAAGATGAATAAATTATGAATATCTGTGAGTGCAGAAGTTGAAAGCTTTATTTTTTCAACATTTTATGGAACATGCCACATTTACTTTTCATTATATTTATATCAGATGTATATGTTATGGTATCAGGATTTAATACAATTAATACTAATTTATGTCATCTCACAGGTCAAGGAGAAACCACCATCTGTTAAAAATCCCATGTTGACTACTTGCAGGATGTTCATGAAAGATTTCATACAGGACGCTTCAACGAACATTTCTTACTTTCTCTTGCATCATGTGAATCGTGTATAGTTATGGATGATGAGTTGAATATATTACCAATCTCATCTCATATGAAGTCAGCCAAACAAGTTCCTGTTAAAGAGGTAAGTTTATGCTCTCTTGAACATTCTAGACTGTGTTAAACTGTAAATAGAACACAATGAAGAGTTTTAGGGATACAAAAGAACACTTCAGTATGTTGTTGGTCAATGTTGACATGTTGACTTATGTTGACAATGAAGAGTTTAAGGTTTAGGGTTGATTTAAGATTTAGGGTTTAGGGTTTAGATACAGGGTTTAGGTAATAGAGTTTAGTGTATATGGTTTAGGGTTTTGTATTTAGGGTTTATGTTTTAGTGTGTAGGGTTTAGTGTTTAGTGTTTAGGGTTAAGGGTTTAGTGTTTAGGGCTTAGAGTTTAGGGTTTAGGGTTAAGGGTTTAGTGTTTAGAGTTTAGGGTTTAGTGTTTAGTGGTTAGGGTTTAGTGTTTAGTGTGTAGGGTTTAGTGTTTAGGGTTTAGTGTTTAGGGTTTATAGTTTAGGGTTTAATGTTTATAGTTTAGGGATTAGTGTTTAGGGTTAAGTGTTTAGGGTTAAGTGTTTAGGGTTAAGTGTTTAGGGTTTAGGGTTTAGGGTTGGCGGGTTTAGGGTTTATGGTTTAGAGTTTATGGTTTAGTGTATAGTGTTTAGGGTTTAGAGTTTAGGTTTTAGGATTTAGTGGTTAATGTGTAGGGTATAGCGTTGGTGGTTTAGAGTTTAGGGTTGGTTTAGGTTTTAGAGTTTAAGGTTGGTTTAGGTTTTAGAGTTTAGGGTTTAAATATAGGGTGTAGGGTTTAGAGTTTTATGTATCGGGGTTTATGATTTAGTGTTTAGGGTATATTGTTTACAGGTTAGGGTTTATGATTTAGATTTTAGAATTTATGATTTAGGGTTTAGGTTTTAGGGTTTAGGGTTTATTGATTATCGTTTAGGGTTTAGAGTTTAGGATTAAATATAAAGCATGGTAATTTCATTTGCTTCACTGTAATATAACAAGCTTATTGGTATTTAACGATTTATAATGTAGAAATGTGCTTAACCAAGTTTGAAGATAAAGTAACACATACAAATAATACATCAACCCACCTTAAACAACTTACAATGACACCACACATGCATTTTCCATCTTGCATCAAACACATTATGGATACTGATATGCATCAACTGGTATTATCCTTTATCTACACATATAATATCTAATTAGAATCTTTCGTTCAATATTATGTTAAAGTTAATATTACCATACCTGTTTTTATTTCAGTTTTAGAAACTTGGGAAGTCCGGGTGATCACACTAGCCAAACCAACATTGATGTCCATTACTAGTATCAGAATAATCTTATCGCTAATGATGAAAATAATGAAAATGACAGCAGCTCAGGTTTAATTTACTTGGGACATTTAAGTGATGAAGAATTGGATCCTGAATATGATACAGAGTAAATGAATGAAGAAAACCAACCTGCACAGCCCAACAATAATCTCCACGATCGAAAAATTGTCTTTCCTGTACCAGGCGGACATACCTAGCCTTTTCAATTTCAATGAAAATGAAAAGTATTTTTCGTTATTTAATCCTAAGTTTAACGAGAATTCGTATTTATTAACTATCGAAAGATCATCAAATAAACAAACTTTTTAATTATAATTAAAAAAGCATGAATGATATAGATGAACAATTGCAAATGTTTATGGACTGTTTAGCGATTAAAATATGGATGTAATTTAGCGGCTGCCGGAGAGGTTTAAAAACTACTTGAACTACAAAGTAATTGTGACTATGAGTGTCTCGATCTGAACAACCAAACTCATATATGGGGTTTGAAGCAAGAAAAAAGATCAAAGAATAAGTATGTTTGTAAATGGTGGCTAAAGTTCTTAACTGTAAATGGGTATGTTCCGGACGATAAGTGTTTGATTGCATTCCTGCATGACGAATGCATGTTCATCATGGTCCTAGATGGAACTCACCCGGTGTAACAGTTTGTTGCGGTATCAAAGTCTTTTGATTCTGCAGGATGTCCATTAGTTTGTGCAGAAGTGTTAATGAATATGGATTTAGTTTTTTTCTATTTTGATACTTAGGCATGTAATTATTAAACACTTTAAGATATAACTTATGGTAGCTTAGTAACCATTGAATAGTTTGACATGTAATTGAACTTTATGATATACCAATCGATGAATGATGGTAATTTTGATATGCTACACATCTTATCATTAAACATAAGTTGCAACTAAACAACTAAAATGCATGATCTTATGTTGGTATAATCTTATTCTTCTGTATATTATAAAAAAATTGCCAACATAAATATATTACAAATAGTATTATTATAAAAACAACAACTTCATATTGACATCTTCTATTGTTAGATTGTTTGGATAACCAAATTCAAAGCAAAATAACAAATACAATATAATATGGTATTAATAAATGATTTCACCCTTAAAAAACTCCGTGAAATCGCGGGTCTTTAACTTCGACCAACTACTGCTATTCCAATCTATGATTGTTAAGAACTCTCTTAAAATATCATCATTTCATAAAACCCGCGGTCTTTAACTAGTTAAGCATTATTAGCAAGTAGCAAGTAATACTCACATAGGAAGAGATAGTTATTCTAAGATCAATCATATAGATACTTTCACAACTTATAATTCAAGCACTTAATAAGTTTAATGTGCAATATAACACATTACATGATTAATGTGTAAGCACACATTAATGTCCAACACATGCACAAGGGAAGAGCAATTTCTAGTTGGGACTTGGTGACCATCCTAAATGTATCTAAGTGTGTTTTAGGATTACAAGTCATTTCTAGTTTAACCTTGAGAGCATTGTTCTTCATTTAGCCTTAATTAATCGCTAAGTCATTTCTAATAGCAATTATTGTTCTAGTGATATTGGCTTAAGTGTGTTGGTACTTGATGATCATACTAAGGATATCTAGATAAGAATTGAGATCACAAGTTTTTGATTAACACTTATGTGTTATGCCTAATCTTGGTTAATTTGTCATTAGGCGTAATTAATCACAATTAGTGTTTTTATGACCAAAACTCAATTGAGTATGGAGAAGGCATCTATTCTAAGCATGTTGAGAAAGGTTTCATGAATTATAGATGTCGGGAACTAGTTAAACTTTATTTGGTCAAAAACGGTGACAGAAGAAACTGCGGTCGCACCGCGGTTGACCGTGGTGGCGACCGTGCAACTTGTTTTCACAAAACTGCGTTGCAATTCAGTTTGGGGTTTTACGGTTGACTATGCGGTTGACCGTACCTCGACCATGTGTTTACCTGAACTTTTAATTTCATTCTTTAACCTATGTTTGACTTGGTCGTTTGCAAGATAAAGTATGGACTAGTGACCTTGCGTATTTTATGTTAAGATATCAGTCATCACTTATGCGTATGTGTGTGTCATCATCAAAACATATTCTTTGATTAATTACACTTTGGTTAATTATACTTAAGTTTATTGTTTAGTGTATTAACCCACATTCAACCAACACAGACTACACCTTTGCCACCTGTTGGAGAGTTTAATAGCTTATTACATAATCTTGTTGCCGAAAAAACAAACTATTATTCTGCCCTTGTTCTTGATAGGTTCAAACGAATGTGTGAAGTTGGAATTCCTATTAATACTTCAACTGCCAAAAGTGTAATAAAGTGTTATTATCAACTACAACAAACTAAACATAGATTCACAGTCCTAGGTTGTTGCTTGAAACAAGGTATGGTACCACTTAATGTGTTGATATACAATACCATCTTAGACGGTTTTATAGGTGAAGATAAGACTCACAAGGCCGAAAGATTGTTCAAAAAGATGTTCATGATGAACAACAAAAATGATGAATTAGATGAACTACTAGTTTGTTCAAAACCTGATATTGTCACCTATAACACTATGCTTGATGGGCTTTGTAAGGTTGGGAATAACTTTACTGCCATTGCTTTACTCAGACTAATGGATGAAAGAGGCGGTTGTTGTAAATCCGATATAGTTTTGTATAATACCATCATTGATGGTCTTTGTAGTGACCCAGGGGTAGTAATTACGATAGATGACGCTTTGAAGCTCTTTAATGAATTGTTTTTTATTATAGGTATACGTCCCGATGCGGATACATACGACTCGTTAATTTCTGCGTTTTGTAAATTGGGTCATTGGGATGAGGTGTGTAAGATGTTAAAACGAATGTTGGATGAGAGTATCTGTGTAGATATGCAAATAGTCAATATTATAGTTCATGAATTTTGCAAACAAGATAACTTAAAACATGCGTTGGATATTATCTTACTTATGTGTAAAAGTAACAAGTATTGTCCTGACTTAATCACATACAAATCGCTTATTCACGGGTTATCTTCTCGAGGTAAAATGAGCTGGGCGTGGAAACATTATCTATAGTTGACGCAAATAGGAATGGAACCCGATGACGAAATCTAAAACACGTTATTAGACGGGTTTATATATCATATGAAGGAAGACGTGGCTATGAAAATACTTAGTTTGATACCTATTGAAAATCTTGATAATGTTGTTGATGGAAAACCGTGTGTACTTTCAAATCAGATTGACGCAGCGGACAGTTAAAATAAACTTATTTTACATTACAAAACATGCACACGATTGACGGTTCCAACAAGATCCAATTACACCACTAATAATTGTCAAAATATATAAATCACAAGAGTGAGTAAACGATATACCTTTCCTGAAGAAATGAATTGATGGAGAGAAACTTACGATCAAAAATATAACCGTCTCTTTGGATAGTCCACACTACACTTCAAGCAACCGCCAATGGATGCTAGTCCAAACTCAAGTAACAATTAATCAACCCTTGATTAATTGTGGAAACTATTAAAACAATAATACTCCGTATATATTTTGGTTTTGATTTACGAAAGTAACATAAGGAAAGTAATGTTGCTTGATGTTTGTACAGCCACAAAATAATTTGTTATTTCCTTCTTCTTATATCTTTTTTTGTGAGGCAGAGAAGAGAAAAAGGAGATATAATATCAATTTTTGTGTGTAGTTTTCTTGACTAATTGAATACATAAAATAAAAATATATCTTATATAATATCACAAGGTCAAAGATATAAGGCCACCAAATCTATATAAACATAATATATACTTGGTACGTAACTACCAAAAAATAATTTCTATTATAATTAATTAATATTAATGATCCACTTAATTAATTAATTCAATTATAATTAAGTATTTTAATATGTTTTGTTACTTGAGTAATATATATACATCATATATATATTTCTTTTGACGTCTAGGTGTATATATGTGTGACCCCGAAGACTCAAATGAATTTAGCCATATAGTTATATGTTGTACCTTGTACACAAATCTTACAGACTCTCACTTGTGCATGGTACAACACCAAGTAACTATACAAACAATGGATAGCGTCTAGAAACACGCCATTCTCCCTAATTTTATTTGAGTGTAGTTTCTCAGAACTGTACATAGTAAGTGTTAAATGTCATTCGTCTCTTTATTTCAGACACCTTAGTTAAACTTGAGATATGGATCATCAGTCATTCTCATTTGTTTAATAATTTTATTTCTCGATCTTAGAACTGAATTAGATCACCAAATTAATTAAGTATCATCTTAATTACATCTGGATGCGGCCACATAAATATCCTATTCATTCATCGAGGAGCTCAAAAGTATCTAACTCCAAACATTTCGGAGGAACAAATCCTATATTGCATACACGTGTCTCTTACGAGCTTTACATTATATCCAATAATGGCCTTTATTATAGCCTTATGCAGGACAACATTTAACCATATTAAAGTATAATATTCCACACATCGAAACTGGCGTGCATCTCAAGTCTAAGGACATAAAGACATAATCACTAAAAGATTCACTACTGACAATGATCCATGTAGTGATATCTCGGTTTGGTCATTCCAATATCCATCATCAATGAATACATATGAATTTAGTCTCTACAAGTTAACTATTTATCATCAATAAATATAACCAACTATTCATATTAATCTTAGTTCATGTTATTCCCATAACATGATTGATTATGGAGATTTTGAATAATCAACAATTACTCATGGATTAAACATGCTAAT